>NC_089504.1:98164120-98404165 GCF_036850995.1 Saccopteryx leptura | reverse complement strand
AAGATAGAAATCCTAAAAATCCTCCAAGATATACAAGAAAACACAGAAAGGCAATTTACGGAGCTCAGAAAACAACTGAATGAACACAAAGAATATATTTCCAAGGAAATTGAAACTATAAAAACAAATCAAAAAGAGATGATAAACTCAATTCATGAGCTGAAAAATGAGGTAACAAGCTTAGCTAATAGAACAGGCCAGACAGAAGAGAGGATTAGTGAAATAGAAGACAAGCAACTTGAGGCACAACAGAGAGAAGAAGAAAGAGACTCAAAAATTAAAAAAAAATGAGATAGCCCTACAAGAATTATCTGACTCCATCAAAAAGAATAACATAAGAATAATAGGTATATCAGAGGGAGAAGAGAGAGAAAATGGAATGGAGAACATACTCAAACAAATAATAGATGAGAACTTCCCAAGCCTGTGGAAAGAACTAAAGCCTCAAGTTCAAGAAGCAAACAGAACTCCGAGTTTTCTTAACCCCAACAAATCTACTCCAAGGCACATAATAATGAAATTGGCACAAACCAACAGCAAGAAAAAATCCTCAAGGCAGCCAGGGAAAAGAAGAATACAACATATAAAGGAAGGCCTATTAGATTATCATCAGATTTCTCAGCAGAAACTCTACAAGCTAGAAGAGAGTGGACCCCAATATTTAAAGTCCTGAAAGAGAGGAACTTTCAGCCACGAATACTATACCCATCAAAGCTATCCTTCAAATATGAAGAAGAAATAAAAACATTCACAGATACAGAAAAGATAAGGGAATTTATCATCAGAAAACCCCCACTCCAGGAATTACTAAAGGGGGTTCTCCAATCAGATACAAAGAACAAAAAAAAAAAAAACAAAAAAAAACAGAGCCACAAGTAAAAGCTCCAAGAAGAACACAATGAAACCAAATTTAAACTGTGACCACAACAAAAAGAAAGGGGGGGGAGAGGATGGAGATTAACAGTAGCAAAGGATGATAGAGTGCAAAAGTACTTACAAAATAGTGCACTACAATGAACAGGGTAGGAACCCTTTTCATTGCTTAAAGGTAACCACCATTGAAAAAACCACCACAGGAGCACATAAGATAAAAAAGATAGCAACAGTGGAAAGATGTATAGAATACAACCAAATAAAAACAAAAGATAGAAAAACAAAAGAGAAGGATAAAACAAGACACAAAACTAACAGAAAGCAATATATAAAATGGCAATAGGGAACTCACAAGTGTCAATACTTACACTAAATGTAAATGGATTCAACTCACCAATAAAAAGGCACAGAGAAGCAGAATGGATTAAAAAAGAAAATCCAACTGTATGCTGCCTACAGGAAACTCATCTAAGTAACAAAGATAAAAACAAATTCAAAGTGAAAGGCTGGAAAACAATACTCCAAGAAAATAACATCCAAAAAAAAAGCAGGCGTAGCAATACTCATATCTGATAATGCTGACTACAAGACAACAAAAGTACTCAGAGTCAAAAATGGCCATTTCATAATGGCTAAGGGGACACTGAATCAAGAAGACATAACAATTCTTAATATATATGCACCAAACCAAGGAGCACCAAAATATATAAGACAGCTACTTACTGACCTTAAAAAAAAAACTGACAAAAATACAATCATACTTGGAGACCTCAATACACCGCTGACGGCTCTAGATCGGTCATCCAAACAGAGAATCAACAAAGATATAGTGGCCTTAAACAAAACACTAGAGCACCTGGATATGATAGACATCTACAGGACATTTCATCCCAAAGTGACTGAGTATACATTTTTCTCCAGTGTAAATGGATTATTCTCAAGAATTGACCATATGTTGGGCCACAAAAACAACATCAGCAAATTCAGAAAAATCAAAGTTGTACCAAGCATATTTTCTGATCATAAAGCCTTGAAACTAGATTTCAACTGCAAAAAAAGGAAAAAAATCCCATAACAATGTGGAAACTAAACAACATACTTTTAAAAAATGAATGGGTCAAAGAAGAAATAAGTGCAGAGATCAAAAGATATATACAGACTAATGAAAATGACAATACGACATATCAGAATCTATCGGATGTAGCAAAAGCAGTTATAAGAGGGAAGTTCATATCACTTCAGGCATATATGAACAAACAAGAGAGAGCCCAAGTGAACCACTTAACTTCACACCTTAAGGAACTAGAAAAAGAAGAACAAAGACAACCCAAAACCAGCTGAAGAAAGGAGATAATAAAAATCAGAGCAGAAATAAATGAAATAGAGAACAGAAAAAACTATAGAAAAAATTAATAGAACAAGGAGGTGGTTCTTTGAAAAGATCAACAAAATTGACAAACCCTTGGCAAGACTTACCAAGGAAAAAAGAGAAAGAACTCATATAAACAAAATCCAAAATGAAAGAGGCAAAATCACCACGGACATCATAGATATACAAAGAATTATTATAGAATGCTATGAAAAACTTTATGCCACTAATTTCAACAACCTAGAAGAAATGGATAAATTCCTAGAACAATACAACCTTCCTAGACTGAGTCAAGAAGAAGCAGAAAGCCTAAACAGACCTATTAGTAGAGAAAAAATAGAAAAAACCATTAAAAACCTCCCTAAAAATAAAAGTCCAGGCCCAGACGGCTATACCAGCGAATTTTATCAAACATTCAAAGAAGACTTGGTTCCTATTCTACTCAAAGTCTTCCAAGCAATTGAAGAAGAAGAAATACTTCCAAACACATTTTATGAGGCCATTATAACCCTTATACCAAAACTAAGCAAGGATGGCACAAAAAAAGAAAACTACAGACCAATATCTCTAATGAATACAGATGCTAAAATACTAAACAAAATACTAGCAAATCGAATACAACAACATATTAAAAAAATAATACATCATGATCAAGTAGGATCCATCCCAGAATCTCAAGAATGGTTCAACATACGTACAACGGTTAACGTAATACACCATATCAACAAAACAAAGAACAAAACCACATGATCTTATCAATAGACGCAGAAAAGGCTTTCGATAAAATACAACACAATTTTATGTTTAAGACTCTCAACAAAATGGGTATAGAAGGAAAATATCTCAACATGATAAAGGCCATATATGATAAACCATCAGCTAACATCATATTAAATGGCACTAAACTGAATGCTTTCCCCCTTAAATCAGCAACAAGACAGGGTTGTCCACTCTCTCTCCTCTTATTTAATGTGGTACTAGAGGTTCTAGCCAGAACAATCAGACAAGACAAAGAAATAAAAGGCGTCCGTATCGGAAAAAAAGAAGAAAAGGTATCACTTTTTGCAGATGATATGATCCTATACATTGAAAACCCCCAAAGAATCCACAAAAAGACTACTAGAAACAATAAGCCAATACAGTAAGGTCGCAGGATACAAAATTAACATACAGAAGTCAATAGCCTTTCTATATGCCAACAATGAAACAATTGAGAACAAACTCAAAAGAATATTCCCTTTCACATTTTCAAAAAAAAAAATAAAATACTTAGGAATAAACATAACAAAGAATGTAAAAGACTTATATAATGAAAATTATAAACCATTGTTAAGGGAAATTGAGAAAGATATGAGATGGAAGAATATACCTTGTTCTTGGTTAGGAAGAATAAATATAATCAAGATGGCCATATTACCCAAAGCAATATACATATTTAATGCAATTCCCATCAAAATTCCAGTGACATTTTTTATAGAAATAGAGCAAAAAATCATCAGATTTATATGGAACTATAAAAAACCCCGAATAGCCAAAGCAATCCTAAAGAAAAAGAATGAAGCTGGGGGCATTACAATACCTGACTTCAAACTATATTATAAGGCCACGACAATCAAAACAGCACGGTATTTGCAGAAAAATAGACACTCAGACCATTGGAACAGAATAGAAAGCCCAGAAATAAAACCACATATATATAGTCAAATAATTTTTGATAAAGGGGCCAAGAAAACACAATGGAGAAAAGAAAGCCTCTTCAATAAATGGTGCTGGGAAAACTGGAAAGCCACGTGCAAAAGAATGAAACTGGACTACAGTTTGTCCCCCTGTACTAAAATTAACTCAAAATGGATCAAAGATCTAAACATAAGACCTGAAGCAATAAAGTACATAGAAGAAGACATAGGTACTAAACTCATGGACCTGGGTTTTAAAGAGCATTTTATGAATTTGACTCCAAAGGCAAGAGAAGTGAAGGCAAAAATTAATGAATGGGACTACATCAGACTAAGAAGTTTTTTCTCAGCAAGAGAAACTGATAACAAAATAAACAGAAAGCCAACTAAATGGGAAATGATATTTTCAAACAACAGCTCAGATAAGGGCCTCATATCCAAAATATACAAAGAACTCATAAAACTCAACAACAAACAAACAAACAATCCAATAAAAAAATGGGAAGAGGACCTGAACAGACACTTCTCCCAGGAAGAAATACAAATGGCCAACAGATATATGAAAAGATGCTCATCTTCTTTAGTTATTAGAGAAATGCAAATCAAAACTGCAATGAGATACCACCTCACACCTGTTAGATTAGCTATTATTAACACGACAGGTAATAGCAAATGTTGGAGAGGCTGTGGAGAAAAAGGAACCCTCATACACTGTTGGTGGGAATGTAAAGTAGTACAACCATTATGGAAGAAAGTATGGTGGTTCCTCAAAAAACTGAAAATAGAACTACCTTATGACCCAGCAATCCCTCTACTGGGTATATACCCCCAAAACTCAGAAACATTGATACGTAAAGACACATGCAGCCCCATGTTCATTGTAGCATTGTTCACAGTGGCCAGGACATGAAAACAACCAAAAAGTCCATTAATAGATGACTGGATAATGAAGATGTGGCACATATACACTATGGAATACTACTCAGCCATAAGAAATGATGACATCGGATCATTTACAGCAAAATGGTGGGATCTTGATAACATTATACGAAGTGAAGTAAGTAAATCAGAAAAAACCAGGAACTGCATTATTCCATAAGTAGGTAGGACATAAAAGTGAAACTAAGAGACATTGATAAGAGTGTGGTGGTTATGGGGGGAGGGGGGAAAGGAAAGGGGGTGGGGAGGGGCACAAAGAAAACTAGATAGAAGGTGACAGAGGACAATCCGACTTTGGGTGATGGGTATGCAACATAATTGAACGACAAGATAACCTGGACTTGTTATCTTTGAATATATGTATCCTGATTTATTGATGTCACCCCATTAAAAAAATAAAATTATTAAAAAAAATAAAATTAAAAAAATAAAATGAATAAATAAAATCTTTAAAAAAACTATTAAAAATACGTATGTGTGCTGAAAGCAGATGAAACAAAGCAAAACGACAAAATGCCCAAGTATCATAAGATATAATACACGAGATGGATAAATAACCCATGTTTCAGAACTGACAATTCACTCAAACGGCATTAATTCACTTAAGACTTCAGTAAGTACCACAAGTCAGTACATGAGGTTTCTATCCTTGGGTACCACAAACTTGGTGGCTAACACAGCATGTGTCTGTTATCTGACTTTATAGATCTCGGGTTCAGGAGAGGATGCCTGTAGGCTTCTCCCAGTCTCATGAGCTAAAACCAAGCTTCTGGCTGGTGGGCACTTACCCAGAGATTCCTGCCTTACTTGCCTTTCAGGCTTAATCAGATTGTTGGCAGAATTTAGTTTCATGTGGTTATAGTTTTGAGGTCCCTGACACCTTGCTGGTTGTCACCTGGAAGTCACACTCTACTCCTATAAGGCACTCATATCTCTTCCCAAGAAACCTCCTTCAAGGCCACCAACATTATATCAAATCCTTTCAGTTCTTTGAATTTCTGACTTCTTTCACCTTTGTCCTCTGCCACCGGCCAGAGAAACTTCTTTACTTTTAAAAGCTCATGTGATTAGATCAAGCCCACCCAGGTAATCTCCCTGTTTTATGGTGACCTGGGCTACAGAACAGCCTGACCTTAGAGGTGGCATCCCTGCACGCTCACAGTTTCTAGAGCGCTGTGTGGAACCCAGGGGCCCTTCAAAGACTCCTGCATACAGGTAGATATAAGTCTCAAGATCAGGCCCCTGTCTGAATCACAGAGTATCAAAATTGAAGAAAAATTTGGAAAATATTAATTTAACTTTTCAACTAAAGCATAAATTCTGCACATGGGGAAAAATATTACATTTAAGTTCACTAATGCAGTGTTTCTCAACCAGTGTGCCATGAGACATGGTCAGGTGTGCCGTGGGGAAAATAAACATGGGTCCCCAAACTACAGCCCGCGTGCTGGATACATCCCGTGGAGGCTATATATCCGGCCCACTGCCAGCTGCCTCCATCCAAACATAAACATTCCCCTCACAATCCCTCCAGCTATCTGTGACAGGAGGAGTGGAGGCTCAGGGAATGCTCACTGACTAATCACCTTCTAGGATTCATCCCGACCACTAGCGATGAACCAATAGTAGGCCGCCTCTCATCCACTCCCAGGAAGGTCCCCACTGGGGCGCCGCGCACTTGTCATTGTGTGGCCACGGCGAGTAGTTGAAGCTGCTACTCCTCTCTATGGTCCCGATTTCTAATCCTGGTCAGGACTGGAGGTAAATGTTGCCACCACTAGATGAAGCCTCAGCCTCAGCTGGTTATGTCTATCCTGATGGTGTATATAGGTATTTGACCTTTTTCTTTTTAAAAGAGGCCCCCACAGAGGGTGATATACAATGCATCACAATGTTATCTATATTGTATATGGCCTCCTGAAGGGTCATCTTCTTAAAGAGCTCAAATGTCTATATACGCCATCAAAACAGACAGAAACAAGGACCCTGCACCCAGCTGACCATGGGATTTGAACCCACAACCTCAGGGAGAACTCTAGTATTTATCAGAATCCTTACCTAGAAAGCAAACTTCTCAATCTGACAGTAGAGATGCTCTGAGGACTTATGATGTTACACAAGTACCCAACATTTTCTAAAATTGATTTTGTCCAGTCTCTATATAGAGAGAGTAATTGCCAAATTGATTTGAACCTACAACCTTGATGAAAGCACCAGTATCTATTAGTGGAACTATATATATGAGGGGATACATGGGACTGTATATATGAGGGGTTACATGGGACTGTATATATGAGGTTACATGGGACTGTATATATGAGGGGTTACATGGGACTGTATATATGAGATTACATGGGACTGTATATGAGGGGATGTTACGTGGGATTGTATATGAGGGGATGTTACATGGGACTGTATATATGAGGGATGTTACATGGGACTTTATATATGAGGGGTTATCCTTTTTTATTTAACTTTTTTTTGAATAAATGTAATTTATTTAAAGGACCTCTGCCAGGCATATTTCACTCTTGTGACAGTTTGGGATCTCAGCAAGATGAGCAAGTGACAGTGATGGAGAAGTTTTTGAGAAAGGAAAATGCAAATGCCGAACAGGGCCCTGGACAAAATTCTGACCCAGATGAAGGCCCTAGTATGAGTGGTCGACAAAAGAAAAAAGACAGGAAGGTGAGCTTGAGGCAATGCAGAGAAAGCTATCTTTCATTTGGATTTACTTTCACCGGGGATGAGACAGCACCGACTCTGCTGTGCTTGGTGTGTGGTGAGAAGCCTAATATCGCCATGGTGCCAAGCAAGCTTAAACACCATCTCCAAACGAAACACCCTTCCGTTCAAAACAAGCCGATGCTCACCCTGGCCGGTTGGCTCAGTGGTAGAGCATCGGCCTGGCGTGCAGAAGTCCCGGGTTCGATTCCCGGCCAGGGCACAAAGGAGAAACGCCCATCTGCTTCTCCACCCCCTCCCCCTCTCCTTCCTCTCTGTCTCTCTCTTCCCTCCTGCAGCGAGGCTCCATTGGAGCAAAGATGGCCTGGGCGCTGGGGATGGCTCCTTGGCCTCTGCCCCAGGCGCTGGAGTGGCTCTGGTAGCAACAGAGCGACCCCCCCCCCCCCGGGAGGGGCAGAGCATCGCCCCCTGGAGGGCAGAGCATCGCCACTTGGTGGGCGTGCCGGGTGGATCCCGGTCAGGCGCATGCAGGAGTCTGTCTGACTGTCTCTCCCCGTTTCCAGCTTCAGAAAAATACAA
This sequence comes from Saccopteryx leptura, assembly GCF_036850995.1. Taxonomy (NCBI): domain Eukaryota; kingdom Metazoa; phylum Chordata; class Mammalia; order Chiroptera; family Emballonuridae; genus Saccopteryx; species Saccopteryx leptura. The sequence goes on along the minus strand of NC_089504.1, from coordinate 98,396,044 downwards.
AACAACAACAAAACAAAAAAAAAAAAAACAACAAGCCAATGGACTATTTTGTACGCTTATGTACAAACAATGAGAAACGGGCAACTTTTTTGAGAAAAACCACAAAGGTAAATGAGAGAGCCCTCAAAGCTAGCTACCTTGTTGCTGAACTCGTAGCTAAATCAAAAAAGTCCCACACTGTGGCAGAAACATTAATACTGCCAGCTTGTAAAGCCATTGTAAATGAGATGCTTGGCCCTACCGCAGCCAAAGAGATAGCTAAAGTGCCTCTCTCAGATAACACAATTGCCAGGCGTATTGATGACACGTCTGCAGACACTGAAACTGTTGTTTTGGAAAAGGTGCGCATCAGTAAGAAATTTGCATTGCAACTTGATGAGTCCATGGATATTAGTGGACATTGTCAGCTCTTGGCCAATGTGCGTTTTGTGGATGGAGAAGCAATTAGAGAAAACTTCCTATTTTGCAAGGCACTGCCAGAAAAATCAACAGGAGAGGAAATATTTCGGGTCACGTCGGAATATCTTGATAAAAGTGGGCTTACATGGGAAAACTGCTCAGGTGTCTGCACTAATGGAGCCGCAGCCATGGTCAGGCGCATCCAAGGCTTCGTAAGTAGGGTCAAAGAAAGAAACCCAGATGTTATTGTTATGCACTGTTTTTTGCACCGTGAGGCCCTCGTTGCAAAGACCTTACCAGCAGATCTAGCTCCTGTGTTGGATGATATTGTGAGCATAGTGAAATTTGTGAAGATGCGACCTTTGAGATGTTGCGTATTTGCTTCTTTGTGTAAAGAAATGGGAGCGGAACATAAAATCTTATTGCTCCACATGGAGGTCCAGTGGCTGTCGCGCGGCAAAGTGCTGGCCCATGTGTATGAGTTGTGAGAGAAACTTAAAGTATTTCTGAAAAATGAGAGGTCCGATTACGCAAAGCTGCTTGCAACTGATGAGTGGTGTGCAAAGCTGGCATACCTGGCTGATATATTTCATTATCTGAATGAACTGAACACACGGATGCAAGGCCAAAATGAAAACTTGCTTACAAGCACTGATAAAATGAATGGATTCCATTTAAAGGTGCAGCTCTGGCAACAACATGTGCAGCGTGGCAACCTTGAGATGTTTCCGCTCACCGAGAAACAGCATGATGGCAACACTGCTGCAATGCGCGAGGTGATTGGCAGACATTTGAAAACTCTTGAGAAGACGTTGTCATTTTATTTCTCTTCAGCCTTCACAGAATGCCTTGACTGGGTTAGGGACCCATACAGCTCAGTATCCGTTGCTGGAAAGGACATGACTTTAAAGGACAAGAGGAACTCATTGAACTGAAACAAGATCATGGTTTTAAACCTAAAGTTTGCTGATCTTCCATTGGACAGTTTTTGGTTATCTGTTGCCAAGAAGCTCCCCATTCTGGCTAACAAAGCTATTTGACATTGTTCTCATTTTCAACCACATATCTATATGAGCTGAGCTTCTAAAGCTTGACTGCAATAAAAACTAAAAACAGAGAGACTGAGAACTGTTGAGGAAGGGCTTCGAGTGTGTCTTTCTACCATTCCTGCCAGGATATCCCTTTTGTGTTCATCGAAACAGGCCCAGGTTTCACACTGAGTATAAATACATTTAGAAAGTATATTATTAACTATATGTATAATATGTACTGTGTTAGAGTGTCATTTTGTGTCATTTTGGTATGTGGTGTGCCCCAGGATTTTGTAAATGTAAGAAATGTGCCGCAGCTCAAAAAAGGTTGAAAATCACTGCACTAATGAATGAAAATAAGGGATCTCACTCTTTGACCAATGTTCTGCTTAAAAAGTCAGAAATACTGTGATGACATTTGTTCCCAATAATTTTTCATTTTTAAAATTGAATCTAGAGAGATGACGTCAGAGTAATGGCGGAGTAGGAAGTGATACCGATAAATCTCCCCCAAACCTCAACAAGATCTTCAACCAGAAACAGAAAAACCTATCCTTGGAGCCTCCAGATGTTTCGCAATACACCCAAAGGTATGATCGAGCGAAAAATTGGCTAAATATATAACCAAACCCCGAAGGAAATAGGGAGTCAGAAATGCTCCGCTTTCCTCACTAACCTAAACAGGGCGATTTTCACTGGAAACTGAGAATATATAAACTAAGGCGGGCAAAGGGGGTGAATAGATCCAGGCCGCGGCACAAACGGCCAAACCAGGCTGTGGCACGGAGATCCAAGCCAAGGAAAAACTGTTCCTGTGACAACCTGGGCAATACAGCTAACACTCGCGCCAAACCCAGACAAAGAAAGACAAGCGGGGCAGCCATTTTACCTGATCCCCTGGTAGGTGCATAGTGGGTGAGAGATTCCTTCCAAAGCCCCCGGAGGGTGCGCCCGTGTTACTCCACAGAGAGGCAGAGTCAGAGGCCTTTGTGTGGGCCGAAAGCCTCCGGGCTGCCCCAGCACCCAGGGAGAGCCGCACACGGGGAGGAAGCGAGAGCTATTACAACACTGGAACTTTTCAGTGCGGGTGGGAGGTTTCACTCAGAGGGCGAGACTCCGGCCTCACATCCTGGTCTGTGCGCACAAAGAGTGGGAAGGAGACTCCTCCCAGCACCTCCGGAGTGGGAGCCCGTGTTGTCCCACGGAGGGGCAGAGTTGGGGGCCTTTGTGTGGGCTGAGGGCGGAGTCACGGGCTGCCCCAGCGCCTTGAAAGAGCGGCACACGGGGACGAGCGAGAGCCAATTCCAACATTGGAACTTTTCAGTGCGGGCGGGGGGTTTCACTCAGAGGGCAAGACTTCCGGTCTAACATCCTGGTCTGCGCGCGCAGACCCGCCCGTGTTACCGGAAAGAGTGACAGAGCCAGAGGTCTTTGAGTAGGCAAAAGCCCCAGCTGATTATGCTAGCAGTTCTGACTGACTGAGCCTTACCCAGAGCCCTGTGCTGAGTGGAAATAAGAGTGGGGAGTTGCCCGCTCTTTGAGCCTCTTACTATCCAGGCAGAGGCAGCAGAAACCCCATAGCTGGATTCTCAGGCTGCTGGTGGAGGAAGGAAAGACTAGGAGAGAGGCTCCTGGAACACGGACTCTCTCACTGTCGGAGCCTATAAACGCTAATGAGCCTCGACTGCCAACGAGACTGAAGCACAATACATGACATCGCCATAGAGACTTATCAACTGCAAACCTCTACCTGAGCGTGCCAAAGGGGCAGAACCCGGGGTACAGAGTCGCTGACCAGGAAGAGGGAGAGAAAAGAAAAAGCAAGAAGATAACCTCTCAAAATCAGAATAATCCGCAGACTTTATAACCTATCCCATTTTATTATATTTGTTCGTTTGTTTCTCTTATCTTCATCCTTGATTTTTTTTTTCTTTTTTCTTTTTTTTTTCTCCTCCAATTTGGTCGTTTAACTCCCTACCGGTCTTACTCTCTCCTCTCCTTGAACTACACTACCCATAAGTGTTACATCTCCCATTATCTTTTCTTTCCTCTTCCTTTCTCTCTATGAGGGTTGCACTCCAAAACCCTTAACTCTCTCTCTCTCTCTCTCTCTCCTCTTTTTTCTTTTTTCTTCTTTTAGTGGTTCCCTCTTTTTTTCTCTCTCTCTCTTCTTTTCTCCCTCTATATTAGTTTCTTCCTTTTTCCTTTACATCTTCTCTCATTCAAACCTCAATAACAAACAAATTATTTTATCTGGGACTAAACTTATGTTTGTGGCATTTTGGGGGGTTTTTACTTCACCTTTTTAACTCGCTAACAGTGCTCCCATCCCTGGCTCTCCATTTTATCAAGCTCTTGTTCCACTAAATACAATAGTAATTTTTTAATTTGTTCCCCCATTTTCCTGTTTCCCTCTTACTCCTCTCATCATAACTCTTAGTCAACCAACACCTAAACGCAAATCATTTTATTCTTGATCCAGATTTTTTCATTATTTGCTTTTTGTGGGTCCATACCCCCACCCCTTTTATTTATTTATTTTTCTTGCCCCTTTATTACTTTTCCCCACTTCAGGCCCTCCATTACAGGCATTGTTTGTTCTATTAAATACAATATAATTCACAGTTCACCACAAGATTTTCTCAAGAAAGAGGGGAGAGGAGAGGAGAAAAAAAAAGGAGGGGGGGAATAATTTCCTTTTTTAAAATTTTTATTTTATTTTATTTTTCTTTATTTCATTATTAATTTTTTTTAAAAAAAACAACTTTTTTCAATTTTTTATTTTTTTAACTTTTTATTTTTTATTAAATCTCATTAATACTATCAACAAAACCACCCTCAGATGCCATTAAGGAAGAGAAAATCGAATATCATGGATACAAAAGAGAGAGAGGTAACACAGATAAAAGAGGAAAAATCTATGGAGAAAAAATGTAATATATTGGAAACCTTGGAGTTAAATGACAGAGAATTCAAGATAGAAATCCTAAAAATACTCAGATATATACAAGAAAACACAGAAAGGCAATTTAGGGAGCTCAGAAAACAACTCAATGAACACAAAGAATATATGTCCAAGGAAATTGAAACTATAAAAACAAATCAAACAGAGATGAAAAACTCAATTCACGAGCTGAAAAACGAGGTAACAAGCTTGACTAATAGAACAGGCCAGATAGAAGAGAGGATTAGTGAAATAGAAGACAAGCAACTTGAGGCACAACAGAGAGAGGAAGAAAGAGACTCAAAAATTAAAAAAAAATGAGATAGCCCTACAAGAATTATCTGACTCCATCAGAAAGAATAACATAAGAATAATAGGTATATCAGAGGGAGAAGAGAGAGAAAATGGAATGGAGAACATACTCAAACAAATAATAGATGAGAACTTCCCAAGCCTGTGGAAAGAACTAAAGCCTCAAATTCATGAAGCAAACAGAACTCCGAGTTTTCTTAACCCCAACAAACCTACTCCAAGGCACATCATAATGAAATTGGCACAAACCAATGGCAAATAAAAAATTCTCAAGGCAGCCAGGGAAAAGAAGAATACAACATATAAAGTAAGGCCCATTAGATTATCATCAGATTTCTCAGCAGAAACTCTACAAGCTAGAAGAGAGTGGACCCCAATATTTAAAGTCCTGAAAGAGAGGAACTTTCAGCCATGAATACTATACCCATCAAAGCTATCCTTCAAATATGAAGGAGAAATAAAAACATTCACAGATACAGAAAAGATGAGGGAATTTATCATCAGAAAACCCCCACTCCAGGACTTACTAAAGGGGGTTCTCCAATCAGATACAAAGAACAAAAAAAAATATAAAGCCACAAGTAAAAGCTCCAAGAAGAACACAATGAAACCAAATTTAAACTGTGACAACAAAAAGAAAGGGGGGGGGAGAGGATGGAGATTAACAGTAGCAAAGGACGATGGAGTGCAAAAGTACTCACAAAATAGTGCGCTACAATGAACAGGGTAGGAACCCTTTTCATTACCTAAAGGTAACCACCATTGAAAAAACCACCACAGAAGCACATGAGATAAAAACGATAGCAACAGTGGAAAGATGTATAGAATACAACCAAATAAAAACAAAAGATAAAAAAACGAAAGAGAAGCATCAAACAAGACACAAAACTAACAGAAAGCAATCTATAAAATGGCAATAGGGAACTCACAAGTGTCAAAAATTACACTAAATGTAAATGGATTAAACTCACCAATAAAAAGACACAGAGTAGCAGAATGGATTAAAAAAGAAAATCCAACTGTATGCTGCCTACAGGAAACTCATCTAAGTAACAAGGATAAAAACAAACTCAAAGTGAAAGGCTGGAAAACAATACTCCAAGAAAATAACATCCAAAAAAAAGCAGGCGTAGCAATACTCATATCTGATAATGCTGACTACAAGACAACAAAAGTACTCAGAGTCAAAAATGGCCATTTCATAATGGCTAAGGGGACACTGAATCAAGAAGACATAACAATTCTTAAATATATGCACCAAACCAAGGAGCACCAAAATATATAAGACAGCTACTTATTGACCTTAAAACAAAACTGACAAAAATACAATTATACTTGGAGACCTCAATACACCGCTGACGGCTCTAGATCGGTCATCCAAACAGAGAATCAACAAAGATATAGTGGCCTTAAACAAAACACTAGAGCACCTGGATATGACAGACATCTACAGGACATTTCATCCCAAAGTGACTGAGTATACATTTTTCTCCAGTGTACATGGATCATTCTCAAGAATTGACCATAAGTTGGGCCACAAAAACAACATCAGCAAATTCAGAAAAATCGAAGTTGTACCAAGCATATTTTCTGATCATAAAGCCTTGAAACTAGAATTCAACTGCAAAAGGAGGAAAAAAATCCCACAAAAATGTGGAAACTAAACAACACACTTTTAAAAAATGAATGGGTCAAAGAAGAAATAAGTGCAGAGATCAAAAGATATATACAGACTAATGAAAATACGACATATCAGAATCTATGGGATGCAGCAAAAGCAGTGATAAGAGGGAAGTTCATATCACTTCAGGCATATATGAACAAACAAGAGACAGCCCAAGTGAACCACTTAACTTCACACCTTAAGGAACTAGAAAAAGAAGAACAAAAACAACCAAAACTAGCCGAAGAAAGGAGATAATAAAAATTAGAGCAGAAATAAATGAAATAGAGAACAGTAAAACTATAGAAAAAATTAATAGAACAAAGAGCTAGTTCTTTGAAAAGATCAATAAAATTGACAAACCCTTGGCAAGACTTACCAAGGAAAAAAGAGAAAGAATTCATATAAACAAAATCCAAAATGAAAGAGGAGAAATCACCACGGACACCGTAGATATACAAAGAATTATTGTAGAATACTATGAAAAACTTTATGCCACTAAATTCAACAATCTAGAAAAAATGGATAAATTCCTAGAACAATACAACCTTCCTAGACTGAGTCAAGAAGAAGCAGAAAGCCTAAACAGACCTATTAGTAGAGAAGAAATAGAAAAAACCATTAAAAACCTCCCCAAAAATAAAAGTCCAGGCCCTGACGGCTATATCAGCGAATTTTATCAAACATTCAAAGAAGACTTGGTTCCTATTCTACTCAAAGTCTTCCAAGCAATTGAAGAAGAAGCAATACTTCCTAACACATTTTATAAGGCAAACATAATCCTCATACCAAAACCAGGCAAGGATGGCACAAAAAAAGAAAACTACAGACCAATATCTCTAATGAATACAGATGCTAAAATACTAAACAAAATACTAGCAAATCGAATACAACAACATATTAAAAAAATAATACATCACGATCAAGTGGGATTCATCCCAGAATCTCAAGGATGGTTCAACATACGTAAAACGGTTAACATAATACACCATATCAACAAAACAAAGAACAAAAACCACATGATCTTATCAATAGACGCAGAAAAGGCTTTCAATAAAATACAACACAATTTTATGTTTAAGACTCTCAACAAAATGGGTATAGAAGGAAAATATCTCAACATGATAAAGGCCATATATGATAAACCATCAGCTAACATCATATTAAATGGCACAAAACTGAAGGCTTTCCCCCTTAAATCAGGAACAAGACAGGGTTGTCCACTCTCTCCACTGTTATTTAATGTGGTACTAGAGGTTCTAGCCAGAACAATCAGACAAGACAAAGAAATAAAAGGCATCCAGATCGGAAAAGAAGAAGTAAAGGTATCACTTTTTGCAGATGATATGATCCTATACATCGAAAACCCCAAAGTATCCACAAAAAGACTACTAGAAACAATAAACCAATACAGTAAGGTCGCAGGATACAAAATTAACATACAGAAGTCAATAGCCTTTCTATATGCCAACAATGAAACAATTGAGAATGAACTCAAAAGAATAATCCCCTTCACAATTGCAACAAAAAAAATAAAATACTTAGGAGTAAACATAACAAAGAATGTAAAGGACTTATATAATGAAAACTATAAACCATTGTTAAGAGAAATTGAGAAAGATATAATGAGATGGAAGAATATTCCTTGTTCTTGGTTAGGAAGAATAAATATAATCAAGATGGCCATATTACCCAAAGCAATATACATATTTAATGCAATTCCCATCAAAATTCCAATGACATTTTTTAAAGAAATAGAGCAAAAAATCATCAGATTTATATGGAACTATAAAAAACCCCGAATAGCCAAAGCAATCCTAAAGAAAAAGAATGAAGCTGGGGGCATTACAATACCTGACTTCAAACTATATTATAGGGCCACGACAATCAAAACAGCATGGTATTGGCAGAAAAATAGACACTCAGACCATTGGAACAGAATAGAAAGCCCAGAAATAAAACCACATATATATAGTCAAATAATTTTTGATAAAGGGGCCAAGAACATACAATGGAGAAAAGAAAGCCTCTTCAATAAATGGTGCTGGGAAAACTGGAAAGCCACGTGCAAAAGAATGAAACTGGACTACAGTTTGTCCCCCTGTACTAAAATTAACTCAAAATGGATCAAAGATCTAAACATAAGACCTGAAACAATAAAGTACATAGAAGAAGACATAGATACTAAACTCATGGACCTGGGTTTTAAAGAGCATTTTATGAATTTGACTCCAAAGGCAAGAGAAGTGAAGGCAAAAATTAATGAATGGGACTACATCAGACTAAGAAGTTTTTTCTCAGCAAGAGAAACTGATAACAAAATAAACAGAAAGCCAACTAAATGGGAAATGATATTTTCAAACAACAGCTTAGATAAGGGCCTAATATCCAAAATATACAAAGAACTCATAAAACTCAACAACAAACAAACAAACAATCCAATAAAAAAATGGGAAGAGGACCTGAACAGACACTTCTCCCAGGAAGAAATACAAATGGCCAACAGATATATGAAAAGATGCTCATCTCCTTTAGTTATTAGAGAAATGCAAATCAAAACTGCAATGAGATACCACCTCACACCTGTTAGATTAGCTATTATTAACAAGACAGGTAATAGCAAATGTTGGAGAGGCTGTGGAGAAAAAGGAACCCTCATACACTGTTGGTGGGAATGTAAAGTAGTACAACCATTATGGAAGAAAGTATGGTGGTTCCTCAAAAAACTGAAAATAGAACTACCTTATGACCCAGCAATCCCTCTACTGGGTATATACCCCCAAAACTCAGAAACATTGATACGTAAAGACACATGCAGCCCCATGTTCATTGCAGCATTGTTCACAGTGGCCAGGACATGGAAACAACCAAAAAGCCCGTCAATAGATGACTGGATAAAGAAGATGTGGCACATATACACTATGGAATACTACTCAGCCATAAGAAATGATGACATCGGATCATTTACAGCAAAATGGTGGGATCTTGATAACATGATACGAAGTGAAGTAAGTAAATCAGAAAAAACCAGGAACTGCATTATTCCATACGTAGGTGGGACATAAAAGTGAAACTAAGAGACATTGATAAGAGTGTGGTGGTTACCGGGGGAGGGGGGAAAGGGAGAGGGAAAGGGGGAGGGGGAGGGGCACAAAGAAAACTAGATAGAAGGTGACAGAGGACAATCTGACTTTGGGTGATGGGTATGCAACATAATTGAAAGACAAGATAACCTGGACTTGTTGATCTTTGAATATATGTAACCTGATTTATTGATGTCGCCCCATTAAAAAAATAAAATTATAAAATTGAATCTAGTTTTCTATCCTGATATCTGGTAGTCTTATACTTTTTTCTATGTTTTAATGTTTCTGTGACTTTGTTTTGTTGACCTTAAAAATTAAACAGCCAGTTATCTTTATCAGAAAAAGAAATTATGTATTTGGGAATAGCAAATAATTACAATTGAGGACAAGTATCAAACAGCAAAACCTATGGGTAAGTCCAGCAAACAAATGAAAAAACAGGTTACATTATAAAAAAAAAAAAGGTGGAATTTGAGAGGAGGTGCTTTGAACAAATGTCCATTGGAGGAAAAGAAGCCTTCAGAGTAATAACTTTTCATTGGCTGAGTTGTGACCACTCTCATTGTTTGGGCTTATTGCCAGGCAAGGAGAAAATCTTCCTTCCTCCTGCGGCAGTAGAAAATAGAGATGCTTCTGTTAGGAATACAAGGGCATCTCTTCCTGTGAGCTGTGTAGTTGACGTGGAGTGGTAGTGCCCTCTCAGGTCTTCCAACTTTATTTAAATAAGGTTTCTTTTATTCAGTTTCACAGTGTTACTTTATCCCAATATCTCTTATGAAATATGGGCTGACAAGAAACAAAGCCCTGCCCTGGCCGGTTGGCTCAGTGGTAGAGCGTCGGCCTGGCGTGCAGAAGTCCTGGGTTCGATTCCCGGCCAGGGCACACAGGAGAAGCGCTCATCTGATTCTCCACCCCTCCCCCTCTCCTTCCTCTCTGCCTCTCTCTTCCCCTCCTGCAGCTGAGGCTCCATTGGAGCAAAGATGGCCCGGGCACTGGGGATGGCTCTGTGGCCTATGCCCCAGGTGTTAGAGTGGCTCTGGTCGCAACAGAGCGACGCCCTGGAGGGGCAGAGCGTCGCCCCCTGGTGGGCGTGCCGGGTGGATACCAGTCGGGCACATGCGGGAGTCTGTCTGACTGTCTCTCCCCATTTCTAGCTCCAGAAAAAAAAAAAAAAGAAAGAAACAAAGCCCTTTAGCTGCAGCCTCATTCAATACCTTTTATAGACATTTATCCTGATATTTTCCTGTTACTAAGATAGCTTTCCTTTTGAAATTGTACTTATTTCAACTTCAGACTCATGTGTTCTCATGAGAATCTTAGTGTTCAGAATAGGCTTCTAGAAGTTTGGAAAGCTCACTAAGAGCCAAAAGAAAAGAGCATAACTTTTAAATAATGGCTCCCTGTGATTGAATCTCACCTCATTCCCTATACCATTATTTGAAGAATCATCAAATACCCTAGAAAGCATTCAAAGTACCATAAGAGCCCCTAGTATTTTGGGCTGCTTTGAAACCCTTAAAAGAAAACATATCTAAACAAACAAGAGAAAAGAAAAATATTGTTAGAAACATTCTGTGGATATACAGGTGCATTTGTGATCTAAACACCTGATTATCCCATCATCACGGAGGCCCAGTGTGAGCATCCACCTGACACTTTCATCCTGAAAGGAGGGGCCTGTGGTGAGCAAAGTGCATCCCTATGGGCTTGTTTATTTCCCAAGCAGGATAAAATCATAAAAAGAAAAGAAATGACTACTGCTATAGAATTAGCCATTCAGGAAGCTTCAAGCTTTGAACACATTTTACTTTTGTTTCTTCATTTATTTTGGTCAAGAGAAACCTTAAAGTTTGTTGAAAATATTTGTTAGTTCAATTATGAGTTTGAAGACCCGGGGAAAAGAACTGTTCTGTTCTCCAGCCTGGCAGCCTGCTGGTCTGGGTTCCTGTTTGCATTTTGGATACTCAGTCAAATACTGGATCAGAGTCTTTCTCATCAAAGTTTACTCTTTGTGTAATATGCCAATATACTGTTGTCATCTGAAATATCAACGCCAAGCAAATAGTGTCGGTGCCTTCTGAAACTTGACAGGCATGGCACAATCCCTTTGATGAAATCTATGTAGCACTTAAATTGTTTGCACCCAAAATGTCCAAACCTGTATCTGAAATAAAAGTTTATTCTTTATTCTTTTATTATTATTATTAAGTGAGAGGAGGGAGATAAAGAGACAGATTCCCACATGTGTCCCAACGGGGATCCACCTGGCAAACCCTGTCTGAGGACGAAGCTCAAATCAACCAAACTATTTTTAGCAACTCAGGCTGATGTTCTCAGACCAACTGAACTATCCTCAATGCCCAGGGCTGACACTCGAACAAATTGAGCCACTGGCTGCGAGAGGGGAAGTGAGACTAAAGGGGGGAAATGGAGTGGGAGACAGACAGATGGACGCTTCTTCTGTTTGCCCTGATCTGGGATCGAACCAGGTATGTACACACACCCGGCTGACGCTTTATCCACTGAGACAACTGGCCAGGGCCTGTTTTCTTTATTTCATGTGATGCTCCATCTACATGGAGCTTTCTGTGGTGGAACAGGAGTGGAATCCCACTTCCCCCAAGAATGCACTATTTAGGTTACATGTGAAATCCCCAGAATACAGTGTGTCCGTAAAGTCATGGTGCACTTTTGATGGGTCACAGGAAAGCAAAAAAGACGATAGAAATGTGAAATCTGCACCAAATAAAAGGAAAACTCTCCTAGTTTCATACCTATTCAGTGCAGTTTGATGTGGGCTCACGCACAGTTTTTTTTAGGGCTCCTTAGGTAGCTATCCCGTATAGCCTCTACAGACTCGTCACTGACTGAGAACCTACCAGAACGGGGATTCTCCACCAAACTGCCGGTTTCCTTCAACTGTTTATCCCACTGAGTAATGTTATTTCTAACTGGTGGTGCTTTTTTATAAACGCGCTGATATTCACGTTGCACTTTGGTCACAGTTTCGAATTTAGCAAGCCACAGAACACACTGAACTTTCCTCTGTACCGTCCACATCTCGACGGGCATGGCCGAGGGCTACTCCTCTGTATACATGGTGTTAATCATCATCTGCACATGCGCACATGCTGCCACATTATCCTACAGAAACTGAAAGGGTTTTCCTTTCATTTGGTGCAGATTTCAAATTTTTATCGTCTTTCGTTGCGTTCCCGTGAACCGTCAAAAGTACACCATGACTTTACGGACACACTGTATATTATTATGATCTACATTAGGTCTCACTCTGGGTGCAGAAGACAAGAAGATATAATTTGCTGTCATGTAGGCAAACTTCTCAGAACTTAGGTGATTGGATGATACACTCTCCCACAAGTCAAGTTGTTCCCAACTATTTCAGTGCAACCTAATGTCAGCTGATAGATGATATAAGAAAAGTTTGTTTTAGATCACACTGTAACTTTCAGCATAGAACTTGGAAAGAGTTAAAATCAATGGAGCGTTGCCACCATAAAAAAATTCCTCGAGTGTCCTGCAGGGTAAGTAAGTCAGACTTCATTGCACTTAAAGGTATCCACTTGAAAACTATGAGGAGAATCAACGCTCAAACCTGTCTCAGTCTAGAGGTAAGTGGTGTTAGTCACATTAGACTACTAGGTCCATTAACTAGTAGAGAAGTAACCCCAAGCCCTTCTTATCACGTGATACATTTCCAATGGGTTTCACTTGTGTCTCAGGCTCCTTTTACCTGGGACCCTTCACTTCTGGATTTGGGTAGTTAGACAACATTTTTAAAATAAAAACATCTCACCTTGTAAGGAGGAGAGACAGGCTGCAGCCTTTGGACAGGGCACCAGAGGTCTGAGCACTGCTCCTGTGCTCTGCCAACACTGCCATGTGGACATCAGAGAGAAAAAGAAAAGGTCCACTATTAATTAACATGACTACACTTTGCATTTTAGTAAAGAGGCATAATTCACTCATTTTTTAAAGTGAGAGTAGGGCAGATGGACAGACTCTCTCATGCGCCCAACAGGGACCCACCTGGCAACCCCCAACTGGGGCCAATGCTGGAATCAGCTGAGCTATCCTCAGCACCTGGGGCTGACACTGGAACCAATTGATCCACTGGCTATGGGAGAGGGAAAGGAAAGAAGGAGGAACGGTGGAGGAGAGAAGCAGATGGTTATTTTTCTTGTATGTCCTGACTGGGAATCGAACCCAGAACATCCAAACATCTGGGCTCACTCTCTACCCACTGAGCCAGCCAGCCACAGCCAATGCACTCATTTTTAAAAAGACATGTTTAATTGGTACAGGGGCACATGAGGATGTCTCCTCAGCTACCCCTGTTACCGGGAGACTAGCTGTTGGTTTGTAAAGACTCAGTAAAGAACCACCACTCATGTGGTGACTTAAATAACACACTTTATTTTGCAGAGTTCTGGAGGCTGAGAATTCCTGTATCGAGGTGCTGGTGGATCTCGTGTCTGCTACGAGAGCCTCCTACCTGGTTCACAGACAGCCACCCTCTCTCTGCATCTTCACATAGGGGAGAGCGATATCTTGTGTCTCTTCCCCTTTTTAGGCCGATAATTACATCATGAGAGCCCTACTGCATGACCTACTCTAGCCCTAATCACCTCCCTAAAAAATAGCACCACACAGGGGTCGAGGGCTTCACCAAATGTGTGAATTTTGTAGACACAAGAGTTCAGTCCATAGCACCTGGTGGACAGGATCTAGTTGGTAATATTATCTGAAAATGTGAATAACCTGTTTGTGAGGAATTAAATGGACCTTACAGCCTAGAAACCCAAGAGAAAGTACACAGTGGTTTTCTCCTTGTTTTACGATGAGTTCTGAGCCTACTTGTTAGGGATTTCAACTGTGTTTACAAACTCCTGAGGCCTATGTTTTCTTAGGCTGGTAATGGATGGAACAAAAGACAGAGATGAGAAACCCCTTGGACTCAGCAGGGCAGGTAAGAGGACAGTGTGTGTCAGTGGAGACGGCATGGCGGGGAACACCGTTTTCCCCACCTGTATATGCACACAATAATAACAGGGGGCTGCTAGTTCAGAAACCATTGGAGATAAAAATATTCCATAGTTTTTAAGGAAATATAGTCACCAAAATAACTATTTGGTGTCAAAACAACAATGTCCAATGTTCCCTCAAAAATCAGGATTTTACTCTGTGGAGTCAGAAAACAAAAATTCTAATGGATTTCTCTCATGCACCTAGCTCAAATCCAGATTGTTTTTTCAAGTAACAACCAATTCATTCAGAACTAAACTTGACTCACCTTACCCCCTGGCTCAGTTTCTCTGAGACAGTTTTTTGAGAGAGATTACATGACAGGTGTTCAGCCACAACCCTTTGTACCACCTTTGTGATGATTTGGGGGTCCTTGGCCCCGGGGGTAGGGTTTGGGAAAGGAACAGGAGCTGCTTTGTTGAGCTGACAGGGAACCTCTTTGTACCAGACTGTAAGTATCACTTCAGAAAGGAATCTCCATCAGAGAAAACACTTCCATGAAAAATAAAACCATTCATGAGAACAAAATCCAACAGCAGTAAGAGAAAGGAAAGTTGGGCCGTCGATGACTGAAGTCACTGTCGATGGTGAGCTGCCCGGGTGAAGGAGAATTACCAAACCAAACCACATAAGGCACACAGTGAAAAGATTCGAGTAAACCCAACACCTGCAAGGAGGCATACTGCCTGTAAGAGCTGTGCAGAAAGCCCCATGAGGCTTTAGAAGATGAGTTCTGTGACCCTGCCATGGCAGTACTGAATTCTTTACCCACGACGAAGCCTGAGTCATGGGGTAAAGAGTTCAGAAGAAAGAAAGAAAATAAGCTGTCCTGGTCGGTTAGCTCAGAGGTAAGGCATTAGCCGGCATATGCATGTCCCAGTACTATTCCCGGTCAGGGCACACAAAAAAATGACCATTTGCTTCTCGACCCCTCCCTCTTCTCTCCCTTTCTTCTCACTCTTTCTTTCTTCCCCTCCTGCAGCCATGTCTTGAATGGTTTGAGCACTGAGTATAGCTCCATGGCCTCACCTCAGGTGCTAAAATAGCTCAGGTACCGAGCAATGGAACAGTGACTCCGGATCAGCAGAGCATTTTCCAATAAGAGACTTCCCAGGTGGATCCCGGTTGGGGAACGTGTGGGAGTCTGTCTCTCTTTCTCTCTGCTTCTCCTCCTCTTGCTTAATAATAATATATATTTTAAAAGTATATAAGCTTATAAGCCCAAGACTCAAAGAAGAGTAGTGGAAGGAGTCAGTTATAACTTGGGTCTGGATGGTGGAGAAGATAATTCCAGTGAATGACATGTACAGGACATTCCAGTGAAAAACATGGAACTTGTGGTCCTGTGTTAGTAGTTGCTTTATATTCAGAGAACCCCAGTCTGCATTGGGACTGGTGTTAAGGACCCCATCAGGTGAGGCTGGTAAAGTCAGCTTGGAACCAGATAAAGGAAGGTCTTACCAGAGAAAAAGGGAGTTAGAAATTGATCTCCAAAGGAGAGTTCCTATGGAAGTTCTGAAGCTTCTCAACAACTGCCACTCCAGCCAGGAGGTCTGGGTGCTGCCAGCTGCCACTATGTGTCCTTCCCACCTCCACTTGTGTAGCACAGCTGTATGGGTCTGAAAGGCTCATTAACATGAAAGCCACGTTCTGATGTCAGGAGTTATTAAACAGCAAGAAATTGGAAAGAAAGCCAAACCATCACATTGTCCCAACTTCACTGATTGGACCACTTTCTGAGTACTTCCTTACTGCTCCACTGCCAGTAACTGCAGACCTAGAGGAAGTGTTACTAAGATACTGCCTTGCTTCTATCTTATCCAAGAGACTCCATAGTCTTGCATTGAGGACATACGTCTAATTCATCCCATGTGTGTTCAGGAAATGATGTTGTCTTTCTATGTAATTTGTTTCAGATTTTATAATTTGGTCTTTGATTTATTTTGAATTAATTTTTTGTGCAGGGGGACAAACTGTAGTCAAGTTTCACTCTTTTGCATGTGGCATTACACTTTTCCCAGCATCACTATTGAAGAGGCTTTCTTTTCTTCGTTGTTTGTTTTTGGCTCTTCTGTCAAAAATTATTTGCCTATATGCATGTGGTTTTATTTCTGGGTTCTTGATTCTGTTCCATTGGTCTCTGTGTTTGTTTCTCTGCCAATACCATGCTGTTTTGATTATCCTAGCTCTGTAGTGTAATTTGAAGTCAGATGGTGTGATAACTCCAGCTTTGTTCTTTTCTCTCAGGATTGCTTTGGCTAATTAGAGGCGTTTGCGGTTCGATACAAATCTGATTATTTTGTTCTATTTCTTTAAAAAATTGAAATTTTGATGGAAATGTTATTACATCTGTATATTGTTTTAGGTAATCTTAAATTTTATTATGTTGATTTTTCAAATCCATGAAAAATGAATATCTTTTCATTACATTGTGTCTTTTTCAATCTCTTTTAATAATGCTCTGTAATTCTTAGTACATAGGTCCTTCACATCATTTGCTAACTTTATTCCTAGGTATTTTATTCTTTTGATTGCAATTGCAAAAGAAATTTTTTTCAGAGGTTTCCCTTATACTATATAAGAAAACAGTGCATTTTTATACATTGAATTTGTATCCTGCAACTTCACTGTATTTGTTTATTGTTTCTAATAGATTTTAGTAGCATTTTTAGGGTTTTTTATATACAGAATCGCATCATCTGTGACTAGGCCTTCCAGACTATGTTGAATAAGAGTGGTGGAAGTGAGCACCCTTGTCTTGGTCCTGATTTTAGAGGAAAAGCTTTCAGTTTTTTATTGCTGACTCTCATATTGGCTGAGGATTTCTCATATATGACCTTTATTATGTTGAGGTACATTCCTTCTGTACCCATTTTTTAAAATCATAAATGGATGTTGTATCTTATCAAATGCTTTTTCTGCATCTATTGATAATATCATATAATTTTTATCCTTTGTTTTGTTAATGTGGTGTATTACACTGATCGATTTGCATTTGTTGAACTATCCTTGTGCCTCTGGAATGAAACCCATTTGATCATGTTGTATTATTTTTAATGTAATATTGTATTCAATTTGCTAGTATTTTGTTTAAGATTTTTGTATCTGTATTCATTAGAGATATTTGATCTGTAGTTTTCTATTTTTGTGTTATCCTTGCCAGGTTTTGGTATCAGGGTTATGTTGGCCTCATAAAATGTGTTAGGGGGTATAGCTTCTTCTATTTTTTGGAAGACTTTGAGAAGGCTAGGTACCAAATATTCTTTGAATGCTTGGTAGAATCCACTAGTGAAGGTATCTAGTCTAGAACTTTTAGTTTTTAAGAGTATTTTTATGGTTCTTTCCACACTTCAGTGTTTATTGGTCTATTTAGATTTTTTAATTCTTCAGGATTCAGTCTAAAAAGGTTTATAGTTCTAAGAACTTATAGATTTCTTTTGGTTATTGAAATTGATAGTACATAGTCTTTCATAGTATTTTAGTATAATTTTTTATGTATCTCTGATGTCTGTGCTAACTTCTCTTTCATTCCTGATTTTGTTTATATGAGTCTTTTCTTTCGTTTTTAGTGAGTCTAGAGCTGTCAGTGGAATTTTAAGGTCACCAATGATGACTGCGTCTTTCTCTATATCTCTTTTCATTTCTGTTCGTAGTTACTTTATATATTTTGATGCTCCCTGATTGGGTGCACATATATTAAGAAGTGTTATGTCTTCTTGATATAGTACTCCCTTTGTCATTAGAATATGTCCATCTTTATCTTTTGTTAACTTTGTTATCATGAAATCTATTTTGTCATATGTAAGTATGGGTACACCTGCTTTTCCTTGGATGTTATTTGCTTGTAGAATCATTTTCCACCTTTTCACTTTGAATCTACTTTTGTTCTTACAGCTTAGATGTGTCTTCTGAAGGCAGCAAATGGTTGGGTTTGCTTTTTGATCCAACCTGTTAGTCTATGCCTCTTTATGTTGAATTCAGTCCCCTTATATTTAGGGTGTTTATTGATGCATGCAGATTCCTGTAGAAATTTTATCTTGTTATCTGATAGTGCTGTTTCCATTTCTTCTTTTCCTTTGTGTACCTGTCTCTTTTGTTGGTGTACTCAATACTTCTTTTTTTTCTCTCTTTTGAAGTAGCTGTCTCAGTTGTGTATGTTTGTGTATGTGTGTGTGTGTGTGTGTGATTACCATTAGGTTTATGAAAAAGAATGTTTTATGTATACAATAGTCCTTTTTTTATTATTAAATTTATTGCAGTGACATTGATAAATCAGGTACATATGTTGAGAGAAAACATCTCCAGATTACTTTGACATTTGATTTTGCTGTATACCCCTCCCTCAAAGTCAAATTGTCTTTTTTCACCTTCTATCTGGTTTTCTTTGTGCCCCAACGCTCCCCCACCCCCTCTCTCGTTTCTCGCCCCCTCCCCCCACATTCCTCACCCCCGTTGCCATATCATTCTTGTTCATGTCTCTGAGTCCCATTTTTATGTCTCATCTATGTATGGGTTCATATAGTTCTTAGTTTTTTCAATTTACTTATTTCACTCTGTATAATGTTATCAGGGTCCATCCATGTTATTGTAAATGATCCGATGTCATCATTTCTTATGGCTGAGTGGTATTCCATAGTATATATGTACCAAACCTTTTTAATCCACTCGTCCTCTGACGGACACTTGGGCTGTTTCCAGATTTTGGCTATTGTGAACAATGCTGCTGCAAACATAGGAGTGCATTTCTCTTTTTGGAGCCGTTCTATGGTGTTCTTGGGGTATATTCCTAAAAGTGGGATGGCTGGGTCAAAAGGCAGTTTTATTTTCAGTTTTTTTGAGGAATCTCCATACTGTTTTCCACAGTGGCTGCACCAGTCTGCATTCCCACCAGCAGTGCAGGAGGGTTCCCTTTTCTCCACATCCTCACCAGCACTTATTCTGTGTTGTTTTGTTGATGAGCGCCATTCTGGCTGGTGTGAGGTGATATCTCATTGTGCTTTTAATTTGCATTTCTCTAATGAATAGTGATGTTGAGCATTTTTTCATATGCCTATTGACCATGTGTATGACCTCTTTGGAGAAGTGTCTATTCATTTCTTTTTCCCATTTTTTTATTGGATTGTTTGTCTTCCTGGTCTTGAGATGTACAAGTTCTTTATAAATTTTGGTTATTAACCCCTTATCAGATCAACTGTCAAATATGTTCTCCCATTGTGTAGTTTGTCTTTTTATTCTGTTCTTATTGTCTTTAGCTGTGCAAAATCTTTTTAGTTTGATATAGTCCCATTCATTTATCCTGTCTTTTATTTCCCTTGCCCTTGGAGATAAATCAGCAAATATATTGCTCCGAGAGATGTTGGAGAGCTTACTGCCTATGTTTTCTTCTAAGATGCTTATGGTTTCACGGCCTACATTTAAGTCTTTTATCCATTTTGAGTTTATTTTTGTGAGTGGTGTAAGCTGGTGGTCTAGTTTCATTTTTTTGCAGGTACCTGTCCAATTTTCCCAAAACCATTTGTTAAAGAGGCTGTCTTTACTCCATTGTATTTCCTTACCTCCTTTGTCAAATATCAGTTGCCCATAGAGCTGTGGGTTTATTTCTGGGTTCTCTGTTCTGTTCCATTGATCTATATGCCTGTTATCGTGCCAGTACCAGGCTATTTTGAGTACAACGGCCTTGTAGTATAACTTGATATCAGGAAGTGTGATACCTCCCCCTTTCTTCTTCTTTTTTAAGATTGCTGAGGCTATTTGTGTTCTTTTTTGGTTCCATATAAATTTTCCAAATATGTGATCTCTATCTTTGAATTATGTCATTGGTATTTTAATTGGTATTGCATTGAACTTATAAATTGCTTCGGGTAATATAGACATTTTAATGATGTTTATATCTCCTAACCATGAGCACGGTATATGCTTCCACTTGTTTGTATCTTCCTTGATTTCTTTTATCAATGCTTTGTAATTTTCCGAGTACAAGTCTTTAGTCTCTTTCTTTAGGTTTACTCTTAGGTACTTTATTTTTTTGGTTATAATAGTGAAGGGGATTGTTTCCTTAATTTCTTTTTCTAACTGTTCATTGTTGGTGTATAAAAATGCCTCTGATTTCTGAATATTGATTTTATATCCTGCCACTTTGCTGAATTCATTTATCAGGTCCAGTAGTTTTTTGACTGAGACTTTAGGGTTTTCTATATACAATACCATATCATCTGCAAATAATGATAGTTTTACTTCTTCTTTTCCAACTTGAATGCCTTTTATTTCTTCTTGTCTGATTGCTGTGGCTAAGACTTCCAGGACTATGTTAAATAAGAGTAGTGAGAGGGGTCACCCCTTCCTTGCTCCTGATCTTAAGGGGATTTCTTTTAATTTTTGCCCGTTGAATATGATGTTGGCTGTGGGTTTATCATAGATGGCTTTTATCATGTTGTGGTATGTTCCCTGTATTCCCACTTTGTTGAGAGTTTTGATCATGAATGGGTGCTGGATATTATCAAATGCTTTTTCTGCACCTATTAAAATGATCATGTGGTTTTTCTCCTTCTTTTTGTTTATGTGATGAATCACATTGATTGATTTGTGAATATTGTACCAGCCTTGCCTCCCCAGAATAAATACCACTTGATCATGGTGTATAATTTTTTCCATATATTGATAGATCAGGTTTGCTAATATTTTGTTGAGGATTTAGCATCTATATTCATCAGTAATATTGGCCTATAATTTTCTTTATTTGTGTTGTCTCTGCCTGGTTTTGGAATCAGAATTATGCTCGCCTCATAAAAGGAGCTTGAACATCTTTCTTCCTCTTGAATTTTT
This sequence comes from Saccopteryx leptura, assembly GCF_036850995.1. Classification (NCBI taxonomy): domain Eukaryota; kingdom Metazoa; phylum Chordata; class Mammalia; order Chiroptera; family Emballonuridae; genus Saccopteryx; species Saccopteryx leptura. The sequence goes on along the minus strand of NC_089504.1, from coordinate 98,374,744 downwards.
TGAAATAGCTTGAGAAGGATAGGATTTATTTCTTCTTTGAATATTTGGTAGAATTCACTTGTGAAGACATCAGGCCCAGGACTGTTGTTTGTTGGGAGGTTTTTGATAACTGTTTTGATCTCATTTGGTGTAATCGGTCTGTTTAGGTTTTCTGATTCTTCCAGATTGATTTTTGGAAGATTGCATGTTTCAAGGAATTTGTCCATTTCATCTAGATTGTCTAATTTTTTGGCATACAATTCTTCATAGTATTTTCTTACAATATTTTGTATTTCTGTTGTGTCAGTTGTTATTTCTCCACTCTCATTTCTAATTTTATTTATTTGAGTCCTCTCTCCTTTTTCTTGGTGAGTCCAGTTAAAGGTTCACCAATCTTGTTTACCTTTTCAAAGAACCAGCACCTAGTTTCATTGATCCTCTGTATTGTTTCTTTAGCCTCTATGTCATTTATTTCTGCTCTCATCTTTATTATTTCCTTCCTTCTACTACATTTGGACTTTACTTGCTGTTCTTTTTCTAGTTCTTTTAGATGCAGGGTTAAGTTGTTTATTTGAACTTTTTCTAGCTTCTTAACGTGTTCCTGTAGTGCTATGAACTTCCCTCTCAGTACTGCTTTTGCTGTGTCCCATAAATTTTGAGTTCTTCTATGCTCATTGTCATTTGTTTCTAGAAATTTTTTTATTTCTTCTTTGATCTCATTCTTAATCCATTCGTTATTTAACAACCTGCTATTTAGTTTCCATGTGTTTGAGAATTTTTGAGCTTTTTTGTTGTGGTTGATTTCTAGTTTCATGCCGTTGTGATTGGAGAAAGTGCTTGATATGATTTCAATCTTCTTAAATTTGTTGAGACCACTTTTGTGCCCTAACATGTGGTCTATCCTAGAGAATGTACCATAAGCACTTGAAAAGAATGTATATTCTGCTGCTTAATGGTGAACGGTTCTAAAGATATATTAAATAGAGTTGATCTAGTGTGTCCAATATGTCTGCTGTTTCTTTGTTAATTTTCTGCCTTGAGGATCTATCTAGTGATGTTAGTGGGGTATTGAAATCCCCTACTATTATAATATTGCTGTTGATCTCACCCTTTAAATCCATCCAAGTCCACTTTATATATTTAGGTGATCTTATATTAGGTGCATAGATATTTATAATAGTTATATCTTCCTGTTGAATTACTCCCTTTATCATTATGTAGGGGCTTTTTTTATCTCTTACTATATCTTTTGTTTTAAAGTCCAATTTGTCTGATATAAGTATTGCTACCCCAGCTTTTTTTTCATTTCCATTTACATGAAATGTTTTTTTTTTCCATCCTTTTACATTCAATCTATGTGTATCTTTTGTTCTAAGGCGTGTCTCTTGTAGACAGCATATGTATGGGTTCTGTTTTCTTATCCACGCAGCTACCCTATGTCTTTTGATTGGATCATTTAATCCATTTACATTTATGGTTATTATTGATATGTAGTTGTTTATTGCCATTTTATTTTTTAAAGCTGTATTCTTTTTTTGCTACATTCTTTTCCCACTTTGATCTGTTTATAACAAGCCCCTTAACATTTACTGCAGCACTGGTTTGGTTGTAATGAATTCCTTGAGTTGTTTTTTGTCTGGGAAGCTTTTAATTTTAAACAATAGACTTGCTGGATAAAGTAGTCTTGGTTGTAGGGTCTTATTCTGCATTACCTTGAATATTTCTCGCCATTCACTCAGTTCATCTCCTGAAGGGTTCTCTTGTGGTTTCATTTGGATTGCACTTTTTTGTCTTCTCATTGTCTGTGTTTGGGTGTTTTGTTTGTGGAGTTGGTTGAGTCTTGGTTTGGTGTTGTCTGCCTCCAGTTTTCAGTTGTGTTATTTCTAGGTCTTCTTGGGTTGGTATCAGCTATTATTTGTAACCCACTTTCGGATTTGGGCAGCTTTGAAGTCTTGAATTGTTTATTTTCTTAACAGGTGATAGTCTTATTTACTGATCTCAGCAGGGGGCTACCTTGAAACTGTATCCAGGAATGCGATGGGTGTAACCTGAGACTCTGAAGGCCTCTTCCACCAACTAATCTCTCTGGGGGCAGGGTGTTTTCTCAGCTTCAGTAGGGGGAAGTGTATCTCTGATCTTCATGGAGACCTGAGTTACTGCTCCTCCTCCCCACTTCTTGTTTTCAGCTGTGTCTTGTTGCACTGATTGGAGCTGAAGAGATGTCTGGAGATCTCTGATCCGGAAGCAATTCAGTACTGTTTTGTAAAAGGATCAGTCACTCCCCCAGCTATGGCCACCTCCAGCACAGATGAGCCAGCTTTTTTAGGTCATCTCCTGCATTATTTAGCCCTTCTCAGTCGGTTCCTCTGTCTGTCCTTTCCACTTTGGAGATAAGCTGTTCTTTTCAACATACCTCACTCCCTGGTCATCAGGCAAGTGGCTGAGAACAGTATTTTCTGCTCTTTTCCTGAAGTGAGATCTCTCTGGGCTCTCAGCCTCACCCCCCCCCCATTCATTCCTGTAAGCAGGGGAGATTAAGGTGCTCCCTACCAGGTTTACTGTGGCTTCGTCTTTGCTCATTGGTTTTTGAGAGATGTTCTTTTAGTCCAGATTTGGTTTTTCAAGCTGATTTTTCCTAAATTGATTTGTATTCCAGTTTGGTGGTGAGAGCTGGGCGTCTGTGCATCCACCTACTCAGCTGCCATCTTCACGTCCTCTATTCAGTCCTTCTTCTTTTGAATGCATCTGATCTCCATTTTCTGTAAATTCGGATCTTTACCCTTTCTCCTTTTATATTTTTGTTGTCACAAATTATCCTTGTTTATGCTGTAAGTTTGTTAGTGACTTTAGCTGTAGTTTTAGTATCCTTTGTTCTTTGTTTCAGTTAAAATAACACCCTTAAGTATTTCCTGTAATGGGAGGTCTTCTGGTGGAAAATTCCCCCAGCTTCTTCTATCTGGAAAAATGTGTGTTTCTTCTTAAATCTGATGGATAACTTTGCTGCATATATAATTCTTGGCTCTTAATTTCTCTTTTTCAGTAATTTGAATACTGCCTTCCACTCTCTTCTGTCTTATAGTGTATCTGCTGAGAAATCTAATAATAATCTAATGAGATTTCCTTTATAGGTTACTGTCTTTTTCTCTATAGCTGCCTTGAGAATTCCTTCTTTGTCATTAATTTTTGACAGTATTAGTACAATATGCTTTGGAGAAAGCCTCTTTGGATTGGGTAACTAGGTGTTCTGTTTGCTTCATGGATCCAAGGATCTAGCTCTTCCCATATGTTTGGGGTATTCTTATCAACTATTTATTTGAATAGGCTCTTCATTCCCTTTTCCCTCAGTTCTTCTCTTCTTATACCTATTATTATTTTATTACTATATCTGATGGAGTCAGATAGTTCTCAGAAAGTTTTTTTTCTTTTTATGTTCAAACGTCTCTCTTCCTCCATCTGCATTATTTCTAACTTATTATCTTCAGTATCACTAATCCTTTCCTCCATCTGATTCACTCTATTTCTTATGCACATTAGTTCATTTTTCATCTATTTTACTGAATTCTTCACCCCCAAATTACTGTGTGGAACCTATTTAAAGTTTCCATTTCTTTGGTAAAGAATTCATTTTGTTTGTAGATTTCTTTTTTGAGCTCATTAAATTGTCTGTCTGCATTTTCTTGCATCTTGTTCAATATTTTCAGAATACAATCTTGAATTTGGTCTCTAATATCACACATTTGTATGTGTTTAAATTTGTTTTCAGGCATTTTTACTGTTCTCTCTTAGTTGCTTTGTTGTGTTGGTTATTCATGGTATTTGTTGAATTTCTTCTCTTTGTAGGTATCTAGGTATGAGTGGTAATTTTGTAGCAGATTGACATGAAGAGGTCTTTCTATTATTTTCTTGTAGGTGGTTCTGAAGATTTTCTCTGTGGAATCTCAGTGCTGTACCTCACCGTTAGATGTTGCCGTCAGTGTAGCTGCATGCGTGGGGGTGGGGTGGACTGGGGGAACCTGGTAGCCAGCCTTCTATGTTGTTGTGTCGTCCCAGTAAGGGTGACCTCAGGCCACTGCAGGTTCACCTCTGTACCCTCAACCCTTGAACCTGTCACAGAATGTACTTTTTTCTCAGAGAAAAAATAGTGATTCTAAAGCACCTGTTCTTGGGTTTGCAGATAATGTGCTCTGCAACCCAACACCAAGGGCAAACGGAGGTGACCTCTGGGAAGCTATCTGGGGGCCAAGCTCCATGCTCTCTGCAGCTTTGTTTCTCTGTCTGAAATGCTTGCTTCCCAATAACTGAGGCTGCACTCCTGTGCTCTATTCTTGCCCAGGTCTCTGGGCTCAGCCACAACTCATACTACTCACTCCTACAGGAATGCTCAACAAATCTCCTTTCTCTTCCCAGATGAAGTTAGCACCCGCCACAACCCAATTCCCCCCTCTCCATGTTGAGCCCCACCGTGAACTTTCTGCTGCTGAGCTGTATCCATGGCTCATCTCTGCTTTTCTAACTTCTTCTTTTTCCTTTTCACTCCCACTTGCTTACCTTTAGATGTTTCAATGCACGGATCTCTCAGACACATTTGTGCATTGAACAAGGAAAAGCTTGTTGAGTTATAGCTTTTGAAACTGTCTAAACTTCAAGGGAAGGGAGTAAAGGGAATCTCTAACACCACCATTCCTCTGATGTCACTCTTGAGTTTTGCCTCTCAAACCTCAGTAGCTGTTGCCTTTCATGCTTGTTTTACAAACTACCATTTTATAGGTGAAACATGGAAAGTTACCACAGAAGCAAAGGGATTAGCAAGGACCTGAAGAGAGAAAGCAAAGAAGAGGGTCACATCTGCAGAAGTTAGAGCCCGGGGCTATCAGTGAGAAAAGCAGTATGGACTCATGGCCACATTTCAAGAGAGAAGTAGAATTGAAGAGATGCTGTGTACATGTTTAGTTGAGAAGATGTCTGCTCCAAAATACAGAGGCATTTTACAATCAGACAGTGATCTATAAGGAGCTTCAGTTGAAGTTTGAGATTAATAAATTAAGCACCCATAGAATAATAGCCAAAATATGAAAATGAGAGCTCTTTCACAGAGAAAAAGGATAACAGGAGAGAAGAAATAGGGAGGTTTTCCATGACCCAGAGCAAGGATGGAGGAACAGGGACCAACACTAACAGAAAGAACAGGAGAAGCATCTGGACTGGGTTGCTCCATTAGGGATATATACCGAGTACACCAGAGCATGCTGCCTCCCTAAAGGATACTTGACCATGCTTGAAGAGACAAGAAATTTATGCAGATACACATTTATAAATCAGTCTTCAGTTGGCTCCTTGTCATCCTGTTGGTGAGCAAGAGATAAGCACCTAGGGTTGTGGGAAGGACCAAACACACCACAATTAACTCAAAGCAAATGAGCTCAGTAGTCACATATACTCACAGCCCAGGTAGGAGGACACCAGACAACACACAGGACCACACAGGAGTTGTACTCAGCAGCAGGGTACATGAGCACGAGCTGTAGTAACAAGAGGTCGGGTCCCCCTTTAGTCCCTGCAGAATGAAATAGTTGACTGGTTTGAATAATTCTGAGTTCTGGCAGGAAACTGAAGATTGCTACTCTGGGGACATAGGAACTGCCCCTGGTCCCCACAATAAGCAGTGTCATTGGGCAGGGTGACCTTGTCTGTGGGGACAGAGTGGGAAAGGGAATGCTGTCAAGGTGGCACATCATATTGAAGCGTGCTTTGGGTCATGCACTACCATGACCCAATGTGGGGAAAGTCAGGCAGTGCCATCGTGGATCAGAAGCACAGTGTTTATTCAGATTACACATGGCTCTCGGAGTGAGTCAAGGAAATGGTACCGTTAGGAGCGTGACCGACAAATTTCCCCAAAATTTCAATAAGTTCATCAACCAGAGACAAGAAAAAAAAATCTATCCTTGGAGCATCTGAGAGTCCCACACACTGAAAACGAAGGTATGATCAAGCAAAAAATTGACTAATTATATAATCAACCCTGAAGGAAATAAGACGGAGAAAGGAACACTCCACCTTCTTCACTAACCTGAGCAAAGGCTGCTTTCACTAGGAATTGAAATAGAGTTGAGCAGGCTAAGGGTATGGAGGAAGCAAGGCTGTGGCACAGACGTTCAAGCCAAGGAAAGAGTGTGCCCGCGGCGACTCACCCCACACGAGCTAACGCCCGCGCCGTCCTCGGCAAGGACGGGTGAGCAGCAGCTGCCAGCAGCGTGTGGGGAGTGCGCCAAAGCAAACTTCCCTATGCCCAAGCTTCTCTGGTTGGGCGGGGTGCCTCACCCAGCCATTCAAGCTAACAATCAAGCATCAGGGGAGGGGTACACGAGCAGCTTGCATTCTCCTTCCTGGAGCAGATCCAAACACTGAAATAGCTTAACCCACAGTCTGCTCACCTCCTAACTGACCTATGCAGTTCTAACTGACAAGATCTCTCTCAGTTCAGCAATCTAAGACAAGAGGCATGATATTTTTTAGTGCCTCTTGCTAAAGGCACTACAGGGGTGGGGGCAACTTCTGATTGGCAGAGATTTCATGCTCAGGGATATACACTAACAAGAGGGACTTGACACCTGTTAGGACCTCCTGTACTGTAGGCAACGACTAGGGCATATTCTTCTCAGCCAGAAAAGGTTACAAAGTGCAAAAAGCCTGGCGAGAGTGGTCCCACAGAGTGCTAGGCGTGCTGAACAGGACTGAAGGCTCATAGAAAGTCATCTTGAGTCATTGGCTCTTAGCCCCGCCTGATTACGCTGGCGGCACTAACTGACAGAACCTTACTCAGAGCCCTGCATTGAGTGGGGATAGAGTGGGGATTTGCCAGCTCTTTGAGCCTCTTACTCCCCAGGCAGAGGCAGTGGCAGCCTTATAGCTGGATCATCAGGCTGCTAATTCAGGAAGAAGAGACTAGGAGAGAGGCTCGGGGAAAACGGACTCTCTCATTGTCGGAGCCTGCAAACAAGCCTTGACTACCAACGAGACTGAAGCCTAATATATGACATGCCATAGAGTCTCATCAACTGCAAATCTCTACCTAAGCCTGCCACAGGGGCAGAGCCTGGGGTACAGAGTCACTGACCAGGAAGAGGGAGAGGAAAGAAAAAGGAAGAAGTTAACCTCTCAAAATCAAGAAAAATCCTCAGACTTTATAAATTGTTACACTACTTTTTATTGTTTCTTTCATCTTCTTGCCTTTATTATAATTTCTTTTTCCTCCACCTTGGTCCTTTTATTCTCTGCCCATCTTATTCTTTCCTCTTCTTGAACTACACTACATATAAGTGTTACATTTCCCATTTCATTCTTTTCTTCTTCCTTTCTCTCCATGTAGGTTACACTCCAAAACCCTTAACTCACTCTCTCACTCTCTGTCTTTTTTTTTTTCTAGTTTCTTCTTTTCCTTTTCCCCTTTTTATTTATCCAACCAAACTATTAGTTTCTTCCTTTTGCTTTTACTTTTCCTCTCATTCAATCCTCAATCACAAACAAATTATTTTATTTGGGACTGAAATTATTTTTGTCGCACTTTGGGTGATTTTATTTTGCCTTTTAACTCATTAGCATTCCTCCCAAACCAGGCTCTTCATTCTATCTAGTTTTTGCTCCACATAATACAATAGTAATATTTTTTTTCCTTTTTCCTGTTTTCCTCTGATCCTTCTCATTATATCTCTTAGTCGACCATCACTTAAAAGCAAATTATTTTATACTTGTCCCAAATTTTTTCCTTTTTTGCAATTTGTGGGTCCCTACCTTCTTTTTTGCCCCTTAAACACTTCCCCCTAACCCAGGCCCTCCATTATATGCAGATTTTGTTCCATTTAGAATAATATAATTCACAGTTCATAATGATATTTTCCTAAGGAGGAGGGGGCAGGAGGGGAAGAGAAGAAAAAAAAGGGAAAATAATCATTTTTTTTCCAAAATTTCCCCCTTTTTTACTTTTTATTCTTTATTAATTCTCATTAGTGCTATCAACAAGACCATACTCAGATGCCATTAAGAAAAAGGAAATCGAATATCATGGATACAAAAGATAGAGAAGTAGCACAGATAGATGCGGAAAAATCTATGGAGAAAAAATTTACTAATTGGAAATCTTGGAGCTAAATGACAGAGAATTTAAAATAGAAATCCTAAAACTCAGAGATATACAAGAAAATACAGAAAGGCAATTTAGGGAGCTCAGAAAACTCAATGAACACAAAGAATATATTACCAAAGAAATTGAAACTATAAAAACAAATCAAACAGAGATGAAAAACTCAATTCATGAGCTGAAAAATGAGGCAACAAGCTTCACTAATAGAACAGGCCAGATAGAAGGTATGATTAGTGACATAGAAGACAAACAACTTTAGCCACAACAGAGAGAAAAAGAAAGAGAGACTCAAAATTTTTTTTAAAAAATGGGAAAGCTCTACAGGAATTGTCTAACTCCATCAAAAAAAAAATAACAAGAATAATAGGTATATCAGAGGGAGAAAAGAGAGAAAGTGGAATGGAGAATATATTTAAACAAATAATAGAAAAGAACTTCCCAAGCCTGTGGAAAGAACTAAAGCCTCAAATTCAAGAAAAAAAGAGAACACCGAGTTTTCTTAACCACAACAAATCTATTCCAAGGCACATCTTAATGAAATTGACACAAACCAATGACAAAGAAAAAATTCTCAAGGCGGCCCGGGAAAAGAAGAATACAACATATAAAGGAAGGCCTATTAGATTATCATCAGATTTCTCAGCAGAAACTCTACAAGCTAGAAGAGAGTGGACCCCAATATTTAAAGTCCTGAAAGAGAGGAACTTTCAGCCAAGAATACTATACCCATCAAAGCTATCCTTCAAATATGAAGGAGAAATAAAAACATTCACAGATACAGAAAAGATGAGGAAATTTATCATCAGAAAACCCCCACTCCAGGAAATACTAAAGGGGGATTTCCAACCAGATACAAAGAACAAAACTAAACAAAACCACAAGTAAAAGCTCCACCAAGAACACAATAAAACAAAATTTAAACTGTGACAACAAAAGCAATAAAAAGGGGAGAGGACGGAGATTAACAGTAGCAAAGGATGATGGAGTTCAGAAACACCCACAAGATAGGGTACTACAATGAATATGGTAGGTACCCTTTTCATTACTTAATGGTAACCACCCTTGAAAAAACCACCACAGAAGCACATGATTTAAAAAGGTAGCAACAGAAGAAAGAAGTATGGAATAGAAAAAAAAAAAACAAATGATAGAAAAACAAAAGTGAAGAGTCAAACAAGATACAAAACTAACAGAAAGCAATTTATAGAATGGCAATAGGGAAACCACAAGTGTCAATAATTTCACTGAATGAAAATGGATTAAACTCAGCAATAAAAAGACACAGAGTAGCAGAATGGATTAAAAAAATCCAACTCTATGCTGCCTACAAGAAACACACCTAAGCAACAAGGATAAAAACAAATTCAGAGGACCTGAAGATGGCAGTGAAATAGGCAGATGCACAGATGCCCAGCTCTCACCACCACACTGGAATACAAATCAATAATGGAAATATCAGAGTGAAAAACCAACTCTGGACTACAAGAACAGCTCTCAAAAACCAAGGAGCAAAGAAGAAGCCACAACAAACCTGGTAGGCAGCACCTGAATCTCCCCTGTTTACAGGAACAAAGGGACAGGTGAGGCTGAGAGCCCAAAGGGGATCTCACTCCAGGGAAAAGAGCAGAAAATACTGCTCACAGCCACTTGCCTGGTGACCAGGGAGCGAGGTGTGTTGAAAAGAACAGCTTATCTCCAAAGTGGAAAGGAGAGTGAGAGGGACAGACTGTGAGGGGCTAAGGAATGCAGGAGATGACCTAAAAAAGCTGACTCATCCTTGCTGGATGCAGCCATAGCTGGGGGAGGGACTGACCCTTCCACAAAACGGTACTGAATTGCTTCCGGATCAGAGATCTACAGACATCTCCCCAGCTCCAACCAGTGCAACAAGACACAGCTGAAAACAAAAAGTGGGGAGGAGGGGCAGTAACTCAGGTCTCCATGGAGATCTGAGATACACCTCCTCCTACTGAAGCTAAGAAAACACCCTGTACCCAAAGAGATTAGTTGGTGGAAGAGGCCTTCAGAGTCTCAGGTTATACCCATTGCATTCCTGGATACAGTTTCAAGGAAGCCCCCTGCTGAGATCAGTAAACAAGACTATCACCTGTTAAGAAAACAAACAATTCAAGAATTCAAAGCTGCCCAAATCCAAAAGTGGGTTACAAATAATAGCTGATACCAACCCAAGAAGACCTAGAAATAACACAACTGAAAACTGAAGGCAGACAACACAAAGCCTAAACTCTACCAACTCTACAAACAAAACACCCAAACACAGACAATGAGAAGACAAAAAAGTGCAATCCAAATGAAACCACATGAGAAACCTTCAGGAGATGAACTGAGTGATATGGAAATAATCAAACTTCCAGATATGGAGTTCAAAATAATGATTGTAAGGAAGCTTTGGGATCGTAGAACAACAATGGATGGTCATTATGAACACCTAAATAAAGAAATAGCAAGAATAATAAAGAATCAGTCAGAGATGACAAATACAATATCAGAAATAAAGACCACAATGGAAGGAATTAAAAACAGAATAAATAGAGCTGAGGATCGAATCAGCGAATTGGAGGACATCTGCAATGAAGGCATGAAAGCAGACAAGAAAAAAAAAAAGAGACTCAAAAAGTCTGAGGAAACTCTTAGAGAGCTCTGTGAAACATGAAGAGAAATAACATCTGCATCATAGGGGTTCATGAAGAAAAAGAACAAGAACAAGGGATAGAGACTTTGTTCAAGCACATCGTAGGTGAAAACTTCCCTCAATGAAGGTAGGAGAACTGCTCACAATCTCAGTAAGCACAGAGGACCGCATTAAAGAGAAACCCAAAGAAACTTACACCAAGACACATCATAATTAAAATACCAAAGCTAAGCGATAAAGAGGAAATATTAAAAGCTGCATGAGAAAAAAAAAAGCTATCACCTAGAAAGGAGAGCCCATAAGGATAACATCTGACTTCTCAACAGAAACACTTGAGGCCAGAAGGGAATGACAAGAAATATTCAAAGTAAAGCAGAACAAGACCCTACAACCAAGACTACTTTATGCAGCAAGGCTATCATTTAAAATTGAAAGAGAAATAAAAAGCTTCCCAGACAAAAAACAATTCAAGGAATTCATTACAAACAAACCAATGCTGCAGTAAATGTTAATTGGCCTGTTTTAAACAGATCAAAGAGGGAAAAGAATGTAGCAAAAAAAGAATACAGCTTTAAAAAATAAAATGGCAATAAACAACTACATATCAATAATAACCATAAATGTAAATGGATTAAATGATCCAATCAAAAGACATAGGGTAGCTGCGTGGATAAGAAAACAGAACCCATACATATGCTGTCTACAAGAGACACACCTTAGAACAAAAGATACATATAGATTGAAGGTAAAAGCATGGAAAAAAACATTTCGTGCAAATGGAAATGAAAAAAAAGCTGGGGTAGCAATACTTATATCAGACAAATTGGACATTAAAACAAAGGATATAGTAAGAGATAAAGAAGGCCACTACATAATGATAAAGGGAGTGATCCAACAGGAAGATATAACTATTTTAAATATCTATGCACCTAATATAGGAGCACCCAAATATATAAAGCAGACTTTGATGGGTTTAAGGGGTGAGATCAACAGCAATATTATAATAGTAGGGGTTTTCAATACCCCACTAACATCACTAGATAGATCCTCAAGAATAAAAATTAACAAAGAAATGGCAGACTTATTGGACACACTAGATCAACTCTACTTAATAGATATTTTTAAAAGTTTTCACCCTAAAGCAGCAGAATATACATTCTTTTCAAGGGCTCATGGTACATTCTCTAGGGCAGACCACATGTTAGGGCACAAAAGTGGTCTCAACAAATTTAAGAAGATAGAAATCATATCAAACACTTTCTCCAATCACAACGGCATGAAACTAGAAATCAACCACAACAAAAAAGCTCAAAAATTCTCAAATACATGGAAACAAAATAGCAGGTTGTTAAATAACGAATGGATTAAGAATGAGATCAAAGAAGAAATAAAAAAATTCTAAAAACAAATGACAATGAGCATAGAACAACTCAAAATTTATGGGACACAGCAAAAGCAGTACTTAGAGGGAAGTTCATAGCACTACAGGCACACTTTAAGAAGCTAGAAAAACTTCAAATAAACAACTTAACCCTGCATCTAAAAGAACTAGGAAAAGAACAGCAAGAAAAGCCCAAATGTTGTAGATGGAAAGAAATAATAAAGATGACAGCAGAAATAAATGACATAGAGGCTAAAGAAACAATACAGAGGATCAATGAAACTAGGAGTTGGTTCTTTGAAAAGGTAAACAAGATTGGTGAACCTTTAACTGGACTCACCAAGAAAAAGGAGAGAGGACTCAAATAAATAAAATTAGAAATGAGAGTGGAGAAATAACAACTGACACAACAGAAATACAAAATATTGTAAGAAAATACTATGAAGCCCTGGCCAGTTGGCTCAGTGATAGAGAGTTGGCCTGGCATGCAGAAGTCCCGGGTTTGATTCCTGGCCAGGACACACAAGAGAAGTGCCCATCAGCTTCTCCACCCCTCCCCCTCTCCTTCCTCTCTGTCTCTCTCATCCCCTCCCGCAGCTGAAGATCCATTGGAGAAGGGATTGTCCGGGTGCTGGAGATGGCTCCTTGGCCACTGCCCTAGGAGCTAGAGTGGCTCTGGTCACAACAGAGCGATGGCTGGAGGGACAGACCATCGCCCCCTGTTGGGCAGAGCGTTGCATCCTGGTGGACATGCCAGGTGGATCCTGGTAGGGCGCATGCGGGAGTCTGTCTGACTGTCTTTCCCCGTTTCCAGCTTCAAAAAAATAGAATACAAAAAATAAAAAAAAAAGAAAATACTATGAAGAACTGTATGCCAAAAAACTAGACAACCTAGATGAAATGGACAAATTCCTTGAAACATGCAATCTTCCAAAAATTAATGTGGAAGAATCAGAAAACCTAAACAGACTGATTACACCAAATAAGATCGAAACACATCAAAAAACTCCCAACAAAGAAAAGTCCTGGGCCTGATGGCTTCACAACTGAACTCTACCAAATATTCAAAGAAGAACTAACTCCTATCCTTCTCAAACTATTTCAAAAAATTCAAGAGGAAGGAAGACTTCCAAGTTCCTTTTATAGGGCGAGCATAATTCTGATTCCAAAACCAGGCAAAGACAACACAAAGAAAGAAAGTTATAGGCCAATATCCCTAATGAATATAGATGCAAAATTCTCAACAAAATATTAGCAAACCGGATCCAAAAATATATGAAAAAAATCATACACCATGATCAAATGGTATTTATTCTGGGGAGGCAAGGATAGTACAATATTCGCAAATCAATTAATGTGATTCATCACATAAAAAAAAAGGAGAAAAACCATATGATAATTTCAATAGATGCAGAAAAAGCATTGATAATATCCAGCACCCATTCCTGATCAAAACTCTCAGCAAAGTGGGAATACAGGGTACAAACCTCAACATGATAAAAGCCATCTATGACAAACCCACAGCCAACATTATACTCAACGGGCAAAAATTAAAAGCAATACCCTTAAGATCAGGAACAAGGCAGGGGTTCCCCCTCTCACCATTCTTATTTAACATAGTCCTGGAAGTCCTAGCCACAGCAATCAGACAAGATGAAATAAAAGGCATTAAAGTTGGAAAAGAAGAAGTAAAACTATCATTATTTGCAGATGATATGATATTGTATATAAAAAACCCTAAAGTCTCAGTCAAAATACTACTGGACCTGATAAATGAAATCAGCAAAGTGGCAGGATATAAAATCAATATTCAGAAATCAGAGGCATTTTTATATGCCAACAATAAACAATCAGAAAAAGAAATTAAGGAAACAATCCCCTTCACTATTATAACAAAAAAATAAAGGACCTAGGAGTAAACTTAACCAAGGAGATTAAAGACTTATACTCAGAAAATTACAAAGCATCAATAAAAGAAATCAAGGAAGATACAAACAAGTGGAAGCATATACCGTGTTCATGGTTAGGAAGAATAAACATCATTAAAATGTCTATATTACCCAAAGCAATCTATAAATTCAATGCAATACCAATTAAAATACCAATGACATAATTCAAAGATATAGATCACATATTTTGAAAATTTATATGGAACCAAAAAAGAACACAAATAGCCTCAGCAATCATAAAAAAGAAGAATAAGGGGGAGGTATCACACTTCCTGATATCAAGGTATACTACAAGGCCATTGTACTCAAAACAGCCTGGTACTGGCATGATAACAGGCATATAGATCAATGGAACAGAACAGAGAACCCAGAAATAAACCCACAGCTCTATGGACAACTGATATTTTCCAAAGGAGGTAAGAGCATACATTGGAGTAAAGACAGCCTCTTTAACAAATGGTGTTGGGAAAATTGAAGAGCTACCTGCAGAAAAATGAAACTAGATCACCAGCTTACACCATTCACAAAAATAAACTCAAAATGGATAAAAGACTTAAATGTAGGCTGTGAAACCATAAGCATCTTAGAAGAAAACATAGGCAGTAGGCTCTCCTACATCTCTCGCAATGATATATTTGCTAATTTATCTCCAAGGGCAAGGGAAATAAAAGACAGGATAAACGAATGGGACTATATCAAACTAAAAAGATTTTGCACAGCTAAAGACAATAAGAACAGAATAAAAAGACAAATTACACAATGGGAGAACATATTTGACAGTCGGTTTGATAAGGGGTTAATAACCAAAATTTATAAAGAACTTGTACATCTCAACACCAGGAAGACAAACAATCCAATAAAAAAATGGGAAAAAGAAATGAGTAGACACTTCTCCAAAGAGGATATACAGATGGCCAATAGGCATATGAAAAAATGCTCAACATCACTATTCATTAGAGAAATGCAAATTAAAACCACAATGAGATACCACTTCACACCAGCCAGAATGGCGCTCATCAACAAAACAACACAGAATAAGTGCTGGTGAGGATGTGGAGAAAAGGGAACCCTCCTGCACTGCTGATGAGAATGCAGACTGGTGCAGCCACTGTAGAAAACAGTATGGAAATTCCTCAAGAAACTGAAAATCAAACTGCCTTTTGACCCAGCTCTCCTACCTTTAGGAATATACCCCAAGAACACCATAAAATGGCTCGAAAAGGAGAAATGCATACCCCTGTTTGTGGCAGTATTTTTCACAATAGCGAAGATCTGGAAACAGCCCAAGTGTCCGTCAGAGGACAAGTGGATTAAAAAGCTTTAGTACATATATACTATGGAATACTACTCAGCCATAAGAAATGATGACATCGGATCATTTACAATAACATGGATGGACCTTGGTAACATTTTACGTAGTGAAATAAGGAAATCAGAAAAAACTAAGAACTATATGAATCTATACATATATGGGACATAAAAATGAGACTCAGAGACATGAACAAGAATGTGATGGCAACAGGTTGGTGGGGTTGTGGAGAGGTGGGAGGGAGCGCGGAAGGAGAGAGGGGGTGGGAGAGGGGAGGGGCACAAAGAAAACCAGATAGAAGGTGACAGAAGACAATTTGACTTTGGGGGAGGGGTATACAGCACAATCAAATGTCAAAATAAACTGGAGATGTTTTCTCTCAACATATGTACCCTGATTTATCAATGTCACTGCATTAAATTTAATTTAAAAAAATTATACAAATAACTGAAAAAAAAAATCAAAACCCAAATTCAAAGTGAAAGGCTGGATAACAATACTGCAAGCAAATAACATCCAAAGAAAAGCGGGTGTAGCAATACTCATATCTAATAATGCTGACTAAGAGACATAAAAGTACTCAGAGACAAAAAAAGTCATTTCATAATGATTAAGGGGACACTGAATCAAGAAGACATAACAATTCTTAATATATATGCACCAAACCAAGGAGCACCAAAAAATATATATATATAAGACAGCTACTTACTGACCTAAAAACAAAAACTGACAAAAATACAATCATACTTGGAGACCTCAATACACCGCTGATGGCTCTAGATCGTTCATCCAAACAGAAAATTAATAAAGATATATTGGCCTTCAACAAAACACTAGAGCACCTAGATATGACAAACATCTACAGGACACTTTATCCCAAAGCGACAGAGTATACATTTTTCTCTAGTGTACATGGAACATTCTCAAGAATTGACCATATGTTGGGCCACAAAAATAACATCAGCAAATTCAGAAAAATCGAAATTGTACCAAGCATATTTTCTGATCATAAAGCCTTGAAACTAGAATTCAACTGCAAAAAAGAGGAAAAAAATCCCACAAAAATGTGGAAACTAAACAACACACTTTTAAAAAATGAAAGGGTCAAAGAAGAAATAAGCACAGACATCAAAAGATATATACAGACAAATGAAAATGACAATACGACATATAAGAATCTCTGAGATGCAGCAAAAGCAGTAATAAGAGGGAAGTTCATATCACTTCAGGCCTATATGAACAAACAAGAGAGAACCCAAGTGAACCACTTAACTTCACACATTAAGGAACTAGAAAAAGAAGAACAAAGACAATCCAAAACCAGCCGAAGAAAGAAATAAAAATCAGAGCAGAAATAAATGAAATAGAGAACAGAAAAACTATAGAAAAAATTAATTAAAACAAGGAGCTAGTTCTTTGAAACGATCAAAAAAATTGACAAACCCTTGGCAAGACACACCAACGAAAAAAGAGAAAGGACTCATATAAACAAAATCCAAAATGAAAGAGGAGAAATCACCACAGACATCATAGATATAAAAAGAATTATGATAGAATACTACAAAAAACTATATGCCACCAAATTCAACAATCTAGAAAAAAATGGATAAATTCCAGAACAATACAACCTTCCTAGACTGAGTCATGAGAAGCAAAAAGCCTAAACAGACCAATTAGCAGGGAGGAAATAGAAAAAACTATTAAAAACCTTCCCAAAAATAAAAGTCCAGGCCCAGAGGGTTATACTAGTGAATTCTATCAAACATTCAAAGAAGACTTGGTTCCTATTCTACTCAGTCTTCCAAAAAATTGAAGAAGCAATACTTCCAAACACATTTCATGAGGCCAACATAACCCTCATACCGAAACCTGGCAAGGACGGCACAAAAAAAGAAAACTACAGACCAGTATCTCTAATGAATACAGATGCTAAAATACTAAACAAAATACTAGAAAATTGAATACAACATATTAAAAAAATCATACATCATGATCAAATGGGATTCATCCCAGAATCTCAAAGATGGTTAATCATAATGTAAAACGGTTAACGTAATATACCATATCAACAAAACAAATAACAAAAACTACATGATTTTATCAATAGATGCAGAAAAGACATTCAATAAAATACAACACAACTTTATGTTTAAGACACTCAACAAAATGGGTATAAAAGGAAAATATTTCAACATGATGAAGGTCATACATGATAAAACATCAGCCAACATCATATTAAATGGCATAAATCTGAGGACTTTCCCTCTTAAATCAGAAATAAGACAGGGTTGTCCACTCTTATTTAACATGGTGCTAGAAGCTCTAGCCAGAGTAATCAAACAGGAGAAAGAAATAAAAACCATCCATATCGAAAAAGAAGAGATAAAGGTATCACTTTTTGCAGATGATATGATCCTATACATCAAAAACCCCAAAGACTGCACAAAAAGACTACTAAAACAATAAACCGATACAGTAAGGTCACAGGATACAAAATTAATATACAAAAGTCCATAGCCTTTCTATATGCCAACAATGAAATATTAGAAAACGAACTCAAAAAAATAATCTCCTTCACGATTGCAAAAACAACAAAAATATACCTAGGAATAAACATAACAAAGAATGTAAAGGACCTATATAACGAAAACTACAAAGCATTGTTAAGGGAAATCAGAAAAGATACAATGAGATGGGAAAATATTCTTTGTTCTTGGATAGGAAGAATAAATATAATCAAAATGGCCATATTACCAAAAGCAATTTATAAATTTAATGCAATTCCCATCAAAATTCCAATGACATTTTTTAAAGAAATGGAACAAAAAATCATCAAGTTTATTTGGATCTATAAAAAAACCCTGAATAGCCAAAGCAATCCAAAGGAAATAGAATAAAGCTGGGGGCATTATAATACCTGACTTCAAACTATATTATAGGGCCACGACAATCAAAACAGCATGGTATTGGCAGAAAAATAGACACTCAGACCAATGGAACAGAATTGAAACTCCAGAAATAAAACCACATATATATGGTCAAATAATTTTTGATAAATAGGCCAACAACACACAATGGAGAAAAAAAAGCCTCTTCAACAAATGGTGCTGGGAAAACTGGAAAGCCACATGCAAAAGAATGAAACTCGACTATAACTTGTCCCCTTGTACGAAAATTAATTCAAAATGGATCAAAGACCTAAATATAAGACCTGAAACAATAAAGTACATAGAAGAAGACATAGGTACTAAACTCATGGACCTGGGTTTTAAAGAACATTTTATGAATTTGACTCCAAAGGCAAGAGAAGTGAAGGCAAAAATTAATGAATGGGACTACATCAGACTAAGAAGTTTTTGCTCAGCAAGAGAAACTGACAACATAATAAACAGACAGCCAACTAAATGGGAAATGATATTTTCAAACAACAGCTCAGATAAGGGCCTAATATCCAAAATATGCAAAGAACTCATAAAACTCAACAACAAACAAACAAACAATCCAATAAAAAAATGGGAAGAGGATTTGAACAGACACTTCTCCCAGGAAGAAATACAAATGGACAACAGATATATGAAAAGATGCTCATCTTCATTAGTTATTAGAGAAATGCAAATCAAAACTACAATGTGAGACCACCTCACACCTGTTAGATTAGCTATTATCAACAAGACAGGTAATAGCAAATGTTGGAGAGGCTGTGGAGAAAAAGGAACCCTCATCCACTGTTGGTGGGAATGTAAAGTAGTACAACCATTATGGAAGAAAGTATGGTGGTTCCTCAAAAAACTGAAAATAGAACTACCCTATGACCCAGCAATCCCTCTACTGGGTATATACCCCAAAAACGCAGAAACATTCATACGTAAAGACACGTGTAGCCCCATGTTTATAGCAGCATTGTTCACAGTGGCCAAGACATGGAAACAACCAAAAAGCCCTTCAATAGAAGACTGGATAAAGAAGATGTGGCACATATACACTATGGAATACTACTCAGCCATAAAAAATGATGACATCAGATCATTTACAGCAAAATGGTGGATCTTGATAACATTATACAGAGTGAAATAAGTAAATCAGAAAAAAACAAGAACTGCATTATTCCATACATTGGTGGGACATAAAAACGTTACCAGGGGTGGAGGGAAAACGGGGCGCAAGAGGGAAGGAGGTGAAGGGGAAGGAGAGGGGGAGGGGCACAAAGAAAACTTGATAAAAGGTGACAGAGGACAATCTGACTTTGGGTGATGGGTGTGCAACATAATTGAATGACAAGATAATCTGGACATGTTTTCTTTGAATATATGTAACCTGATTTATTGATGTCACCCCATTAACATTAATAAAAATTTATTAAAAAAATGAGACTAAGAGACCTGGACAAGAGTGTGTTGGTTACCGAAGGGGGGGGGGGAGGGAAAGAGTGGGAGGAGAAGGAAGAGGGGGAGGGGCACAAAGAAAACTAGATAGAAGGTGACCGAGGACAATCTGAGTTTGGGTGATGGTTATGCAACATAATTGAATGACAGGATAACCTGGACATGTCTTCTTTGAATATATATACCCTGATTTATTGTCACCTCATTAAAATTAATAAAAATTTATTAAAAACAAACAAACAAAATAACAGATGGCTCTCGAATTCAGCATCTATGCAACTAGAAGCGTGCCTGTCTCCTAATTCACCTGCTGGCGGACCAAGGCATGGTTTACTGCCCCTTAAGTCTGTTTATAAACAAAAGGTGGCAAGGCTTCTACCCTCACATCAAAGAATGAAAAGGCTGAAAACAATAGGACATAAAGCTTCCTTGTTCAAAATTAAATCGTGTTTTTAGGGGCAAAACCAACCAAATAGTTTAATTTGATCCAATATGTGAGTCTTTGCAATAAATAGCTACATTTACATTGAGCTCTGATGTGTTTTGTTTTCATTTGTTTCGTTGAGTATAAATATAAGGGAACTGAGAAAAAATACTAATTTACACAAGTTTAAACCTTTTTAGTATGCCAATATCTCTGTGTGACAGGAAGGACTGTTTTTTTTTCCAAGTGAGAGGAGGGGAGATAAACAGACTACTGCATGCACCCCAAATGGGATCCACCTGGCAACCCTGTCTGAGACCAATGCTGTGCTCTTTGGAGACCATGCTCACAGTGGAACTATTTTTAACACCTGAGGTGGAGTCTCCATAGAGTAATTCTCAGCACCTGGGACAATACACTTGAATTAATCGAGGCACAGTTGTGGGAGGGGAAGAAAAAGAAGTGGAAGCGGGACGGGTGGGGAAGCAGAAGGTCACTTCTCCTGTGTGCCCTGACTGGGAATCAAACCCAGGACATCCACATGCCAGGCCAATGCTCTACCACTGAGTGAAACTGCCAGGACCAAGAAACTTTTGATACTTGCCAGGTTCAGTTTCTGAAATAGCATCATTATCTTGAGAAATAGACATACCGACTTTCCTTTGGATGCATCCATTTGTTGCATTTTCAACCACTGTTTTCCACTTAGTCATTCCTTATGGTCTCACTTTGTATCGTTTCTCAAATCAAACTCAAATTTGTGGAAATCAACCACTTGAAAAGCTACAGCTTCTTCGTGACACTACCTGCTCTCCCATGGGTGTGGCTTTCCATGTTTCAAGGTCACTGCTGTCACTTCAGGCCTGATTATCTAGGAAATGACTGTCTCATTCAGGGGTCACTCAAGTCCCTGCCTCTGTTTTCACTTTGACCCTGCTTTTCTGCTTCTGGGTCATTTCTCAACTGATTAACATCTCCACCTATCTGGTGGACAAAGAAAAAATAAATGAAAGACAATCTAATCTCATTTTCCTGCATCTAGGTGTTGCTGAAGGACTAGGAAACCTGCTGGAGACATTGAAATGAGCAGGAGATGCTAAAATGTCAGAGCGAGCCTGGTCCTGATATTAGCAAACTCCTTTATGAATCATGGAGACCCACAAAGCTGCCCCACCCACAAACACTGGGCCGGTTGAGCCTGGAGATATCCATGCCCCCGCCCCATTGCACCCCACCTGTGAGGTACGGGATTATCTCGAGTTGCCCCAATGAGGCCTTCTTTTCCCTGACCAAAGCTTCCAGAGCCTGCTTTGCACTGCCCCGTGTTGATTTCAGGTAAAGGATAGACCCAAGGCCTTGGAACCCTGGGTTTTGTACAACTTTCATTTGGGAAATTAAGGCCATTTGTCTTCTCAGATTTACTTGGCACATGTCCCAACAACCAACAGGGCAGTTCCCTGGCCTGTACCCTGAACACCCAGCCTCCATATAAGGGAACACTGTCCCTGCCACCCACACTCTACAGCAGGGGTCCCCAAACTACGGCCGGCGGCCGCATGCGGCCCCCTGAGGCCATTTATCCGGCCCCGCCGCACTTCTGGAAGGGGCACCTCTTTGATTGGTGGTCAGTGAGAAGAGCATAGTTCCCATTGAAATACTGGTCAGTTTGTTGATTTAAATTTACTTGTTCTTTATTTTAAATATGGTATTTATTTCAGTTTTGTCTTTTTACTTTAAAATAAGATATGTGCGGTGTGCATAGAGACTTGTTCATAGTTGTATTTATAGTCCGGCGCTCCAACGGTCTGAGGCACAGTGAACTGGCCCCCTGTGAAAAAAGATTGGGGAACCCTGCTCTACAGTGTCTCTGATACTTAGAAATCTTATCCCCTGGCCAGGAGCTACCTTGGATTACACAACCAGCTGGGATCCAGCCCTGCCTTCCCTCCCCGTGGACATTGGTTTAGACACTAAACTGTTCTCTTTTTCTTTCTTTCTTTCTTTCTTTCTTTCTTTCTTTCTTTCTTTCTCTCTCTCTCTCTCTCTCTCTCTCTCTCTCTCTCTCTCTCTCTTATCTCTCTATCTCTCTCTTTCTTTCTTCAAGAGATAGATACAGGCAGACATGAAGGGAGAGAGTTGAGAAGCATCAACTTGTAGTTACATCACCTTAGTTGTTCATTGATTGCTTTCTCATATGTGACTTGACCCAGGAGCTCTAGCTGAGCCAGTGACTCCTTGCTCAAACCAGCAACCTGGGACCATGTCTATGATCCCACACATAAGCCAGCGACCCCGTGTCCAGTCAGTGACCTTGAGGTTTCAAACCAGGGTCCTCAGCATCCCAAGTGGACGCTCTATCCACAGTGCCACCAATTGATCAGGTTAGATTGTTTTCTTGGGAGCTACTTCTGAGGTCAAAATGTTCCACTACTAACCCATCACCCCAATTCCCATTTCAACAGTCTGTTTGCAGATGTTATTTAATCATTATATCACTTTTTTCCATACTCCTAGATCATTAAGTTTTGTCAATAACTACAATAACTAAGGACTGAGGTTCAGTTTTGTTAGTTTCCTATTAATCAAATTGACAATTCATTTAATCAATTCAAAACATTGAACTATATCCAATATTGTTAAGATATCCACTGTCCCCAAATTGATCTATAAATTTAACACAACTCTACCAAATTCCCAGCAGATTTTTTTGTAGAAATTGACAAGTTAATTCTAAAATGTGCATGGAAATCAAAATGATCTAGAATAGCCAGAACAATTTTGAAAAAGAACTAAATTAGAGGTTTCATATGACCTAATCTCAAGGGTAAATGATGACTAAAGCTACAATAATCAAGGGAGTCAAACATGAGTATGAAGACAGACGTATATAGATCAGGGATCTAAACAGAGAGTCAGAAACAGACCATCCATAAGGGGTGAATTGATACTCAACAAAGTAGAGTTGAGAAATGAAGAGTTTTCAGCTATAGTAGAATACTGAATGTCCACATAGAAAATAATGAACTGAAATCTTTTAACTCACATAGTACAGTGTTCTTTGTGGCAGAAGTTTTGTCCAAGTCCTAATTACCAGTACCTGGGAGTGTGACCTTATTTGGCAAAAGGTCTTTGCAGATGTGATTAAGGGAAGGACCTTGAGATGAGGTCATCCTGGACTGATCAGGTGGGCCCCAAAGACACAGACAGAAGAGTTGACACACGGGATAAGACTATGCAGAGATGAAAGCAAAGACTGGAATCACGTTGCCACTAACCAAGCGGCAGCAGGAGCCCCCAGAAGCTGAAGGAAGCAGGACGACTCCCTGGAGCCTTCAGAGGGAGCACGGCCCTGCCAGATTTCTGGCCTCAGAGTAGTGATGGAATGCATTTCTGTCACTTGAAGCTACCATGCCTGTGGCCATTGGTTATGGCAGTCCTAGAAAACTAATACAATGCATAAAAATTAACTGAAAATGTGCCCTGGCCAGATAGCTCAGTTGGTGAGAGCATCGTTCTCAAACACAGAGATTCACAATTTGATCCCTGGTCAGGGCACATAGTGAGCGGATTGATACTCCCATCTCTCTCTCTCTCTCCCTACCGCCTTTCCTCTCTCGCTAAAATCAATTTAAAAAATAAAAGTAAATTAACTGAAAATGTATTACAGGCTTAAATTTAAGATCTAGAACTATAAAATTTCTAAAATGGAGCACAAGAAAGGGCCCTCGTGACTTTAGTTGCACTAAGCAAAGATTTCTTAAGTAGGACAGAAAAAAAATTAAGCTAACCACAGAAGAAAAACAAAGTGAAAACAGCTGCTTTTTGAAAAACACCATTAAGAAAATTAAACAGCAAGCCAGAAACTGGGGTGAGAATACAGAAAAACTGGAACTTTCACTCTGCTGACAGGTATATAATAAAATGTCAACCTGCCACCTCCCGGCCTTGGTTGTGTGGTCTCTCCCAGGGATGTGGTTCCAGCAGACAAGGCTCTGTCCTTCTGCTCCCCTGCCTGGAATCATACAGTACAGATTCCGTTGTGTCTGGCTTCTTTTGTTCAGCAAAATGCTTTCGCGAAATCTCGAGGCTTAGCATGCATCATAACTCCATCCTGACACTGTCGGGGTAAGTATTTCACTGTGTGCATAGACCACGCTTTGTTCTCTGATTCACCTGTTAGTGGACCTTTGGGTTGTTCCTGCCTTTCACCATGACAAATAAAACTTCCGTGAACATCCATGAATAAGTAAGCCTTCATGTGGACACACAATATTTGGGAGCACATGCTAATCGTATGTTTACATTCTTTAAAAAATTACCAAACTGGTTTTCACACACTTTATGAGGATTATAAGAAAAACATTGCAGGGATGAGGACAGTATTACAGAAGCCTGGATGGAGCAGTGTGGGGGGGCTTCTTAAGGAGGTGACACATGTGCTGACTCCCAAGGGTGAGCAAGACTCTGCCAGATGCACGGGGGCGGGGGAGGAGTCTCTGAAAAGGAAGAGTATATGTGAGAAGCTCAAGGCTCAGGCTTTGGGAGGGGCTACACAGAATCCATGAACAGGAGACTCTCACGGTGGAGTCGGCCCGGTCCTACTTTACAAAGGAAGATGATTCAAATGTGTTTTATATTAGTTTTCTATCACATATAACAAAATACCAGAAGTTTAGGGGCTTAACCAACACACATTTTTTTTATCTCATGACTTCTGTGGTTTAGGAGCTAGCTGGGCACATGGCGACTAGGCTCCTCGAGGCTGCAGTCCAGTATCGGCTGGCTGTGTTTTCATTCTGGACACTCAGCTGGGGAGGGACTGGATCCAACTTCCAGGGTCAATGGCAGCACACAGTTCCTTTCTGTTAGGATTCAGGGAAGCTGGCTTCATCAAGGCCAGCAAAGGACGGAGAGATCCAGAGTAAATCAGCTAGCAAGTGGGAATCTTATATAATGTAATGTGACCATGGGGGTGACAACCCATCACTTTGGCCATATCCAGTCAGTTGGAAGCAAGTCATAGATCCTGCTCACACTCAAGAGAAGGAGTTCCATAAGGAATTGAACCAGGAGGCTGAGATCACAGGGGCCAACTTATAGTCCGTCTACCACAACACTGCATCTATATTGATGTTAATTTACATGAATAATGAAGGATATTCAGGATCTCAACATAATAATACATGAAGGACTTGCCTTGGTGGATGATATACATGCTTCTGCCTAAAGGTTTGTCCAGATTAGAAAAGGGTTCAATACAAAATTTATAGGCTCTTTTAATGCATGGCTGAGTGCATGAAATCACTGCAGTGCCTGACCCCTGGTGGCGCAGTGGATAGATACATTGACATGGAATGGTGAGGTCACCATGGGCTTGCCTGGTCAAGGCACATATAGAAGTTGATGCTTCCTGTTCCTCCCCCTTTCTCTCTCTCTTCTCTCTCTCTCTCTCTCTCTCTCTCTCTCTCTCTCTCTCCCTCTCTCTCTTTCCCCCTCCCTAAAATGAAAATAATTTTTTAAAGGGAGAAAATCATTAGTCCCTGGCTGGTTTACTCAGTGGTAGAGTGTCAGACCATTGTGTGGATATCCCGGGTTTGATTCCCAGTTAGGGCACACAGGAGAAGTGCCCATCTGCTTCTTCACCTCTCGCCCTCTCATTTCTCTCTCTCTCTCTCTCTCTCTCTCTCTCTCTCTCTCTCTATCTCTCGCTTCTCTCCCCCTTCCCCTTTTTACAGCCATTGCCCAATTGGAGCAAGTTGGCCCCAGGCACTAAGGATGGCCCCATGGCCTCTGCCTCAGATGCTAAAAAGAGCTCAATTGCTGAGCAACAGAGCAACACCCCAGAGGGGTAGAGTATCACCCCATGGAGGGCTTGCTGAGTAGATCCCGGTCACAGTGCGTGTGGGAGTCTGTCTCTGCTTCCTCTCCTCTCACTGAATAAAAAAAGAAAGAATGAATGGAAGTAATCACTGCATCTTTAACACGTGATTATATTTTGTTCTCAAAGAATGCAGCATGTTGGTAGCTGAAATTCTGTAACTATATAGACAGTGAAGTCCACTGCCCTTTGTTCTTTTCTAGATAAAATACTTTTACCACACTGCAGTGATACATCAGTTTACTTTGGCTGTTTATTCATTGATACAATAACTTTTTAATCAACTTGGGAAAATATTTTTAAGAGGCTGAGTGAAATTTAAATTATGAAATTTTACTTGTTTCCCCTACAATATTTTTTAAATATACAAATGTATGCTATCTACATTGGTGTTTATTACTTTATCTCTACTCTATAGATAAGAAATACTATGATCTTTTAATATCATTTATGATGGTATTTAAATGATGAAACACAAAGTGAAACACCAAGTAGTTAATATCTACTACACAAATTTAAATGCCTATAATGTAGATATTTAAACCTTTGCTAGAGAACATAATTTAACAATCAGTAAATTATTTGTTGAGTATTTACTATATACTCAAAACTGGTTAAAATGGTTTTGCCCCAGAGAGTTGGATTTCCAGAGTGCTAATTAAATATGCATATTCCAAAGGTTAAAACATATTAATTCCCCAAGTTTAACTTCCAAATAGAAAAAGAAAAATAACATACAATTAACAGTTCCATTGGGACTAGATATTAGGAAATTCTGCTTTCGCCATTATGAAGTGAAGCCCCCTACCACCATCCTTTTAATTACTATTTAGCAACATAGAAAAACATAGTGTGATATTAATATTCTGTTTGTCTAGAGTAAACACTACTTATAGAATTTTTTTTATATAGAACATTCGCTAGGTACGTAGTTTCAATGGATTCTTTTTTTAAATAAATTTTTATTAATGGTAATGGGATGACATTAATAAATCAGGGTACATATATTCAAAGAAAACATGTCTAGGTTATTTTGTCATTAAATTATGTTGCATACCCCTCGCCCAAAGTCAGATTGTCCTTCACCACCCTCTATCTAGTTCTCTGTGCCCCTCCCCCTCCCCCTAACTCTCCCCCTGTCCTCCCTCCCCCCACCCCTGGTAACCACCACACTCTTGTCCATGTCTCTTAGTCTCATTTTTATGTTCCACCAATGTATGGAATCATGTAGTTCTTGTTTTTTTCTGATTTACTTATTTCACTCCTTATAATGTTATCAAGATCCCACCATTTTGCTGTAAATGATCTGATGTCATCATTTCTTATGGCTGAGTAGTATTCCATAGTGTATATGTGCCACATCTTCTTTATCCAGTCTTCTATTGAAGGGCTTTTTGGTTGTTTCCATGTCTTGGCCACTGTGAACAGTGCTGCAATGAACATGGGGCTACATGTGTGTTCACGTATCAGTGTTTCTGAGGTTTTGGGGTATATACCCAGTAGAGGGATTGCTGGGTCATAAGGTAGTTCTATTTGCAGTTTTTTGAGGAACCACCATACTTTCCTCCATAATGGTTGTACTACTTTACAGTCCCACCAACAGTGAATGAGGGTTCCTTTTTCTCCGCAGCCTCTCCAACATTTGCTATTACCCATCTTGTTGATAATAGCTAATCTAACAGGGGTGAGGTGGTATCTCATTGTAGTTTTGATTTGCATTTCCCTAATAACTAATGAAGCTGAGCATCTTTTCATATATCTGTTGGCCATTTGTATCTCTTCCTGGGAGAAGTGTCTATTCATGTCCTCTTCCCATTTTTTTATTGGATTGTTTGTTTGTTTGTTGTTGAGTTTTATGAGTTCTTTGTAAATTTTGGATATTAGGCCCTTATCTGAGCTGTTGTTTGAAAATACCATTTCCCATTTAGTTGGCTGTCTGTTTATTTTTATATCAGTTTCTCTTGCTGAGCAAAAACTTTTAATTCTGATGTAGTCCCATTCATTATCTTTGCCTTCACTTCTCTTGCCATTGGAGTCAAGTTCATAAAATGTTCTTTAAAACCCAGGTCCATGAGTTTAGTACCTATGTCTTCTTCTATGTACTTTATAGTTTCAGGTCTTATATTTAGGTCTTTGATCCATTTTGAATTAATTTTAGTACACGGGGACAGGCTGTAGTCGAGTTTCATTCTTTTGCATGTGGCTTTCCAGTTTTCCCAACACCATTTGTTGAAGAGGCTTTCTTTTCTCCATTGTGTGTTGTTGGCCCCTTTATCAAAGATTATTTGACCATATATATGTGGTTTTATTTCTGGGCTTTCTATTGTGTTCCATTGGTCTGAGTGTCTATTTTTCTGCCAATACCATGCTGTTTTGATTATCGTGGCCCTATAATATAGTTTAAAGTCAGGTATTGTAATGCCCCCAGCTTCATTCTTTTTCCTTAGGATTGTTTTGGCTATTCGGGGTTTTTTATAGTTCCATATAAATCTGATGATTTTTTGTTCCATTTTTTTAAAAAATCTCATAGGGATTTTGATGGGGATTGCATTAAATTTGTATATTGCTTTGGGTAATATGGCCATTTTGATTATATTTATTCTTCCTATCCAAGAACAAGGAATATTTTTCCATCTCATTGTATCTTTTTCGATTTCCCTTAACAATGCTTTGTAATTTTCATTATATAGGTCCTTTACATTCTTTGTTATGTTTATTCCTAGGTATTTTATTTTTTTTGTTGCAATCGTGAAGGGGATTATTTTTTTGAGTTCGTTTTCTAATATTTCATTGTTGGCATAGAGAAAGGCTATGGACTTCTGTATGTTAATTTTGTATCCTGCGACCTTACTGTATTGGCTTATTGTTTCTAATAATCTTTTTGTGGAGTCCTTCGGGTTTTCGATGTATAGGATCATATCATCAGCAAAAAGTGATACCTTTACTTCTTCTTTTCCGATATGGATGCCTTTTATTTCTTTGTCTTGTCTGATTGCTCTGGCCAGAACTTCTAGCACCACGTTAAATAAGAGTGGAGAGAGTGGACAACCCTGTCTTGTTCCTGATTTAAGGTAGAAAGTCCTCAGTTTTATGCCGTTTAATATGATGTTGGCTGATGGTTTATCATATATGGCCTTTATCATGTTGAGATATTTTCCTTCTATACCCATTTTGTTGAGAGTCTTAAACATAAAATTGTGTTGTATTTTATCAAAAGCCTTTTCTGCATCTATTGATAAGATCATGTGGTTTTTGTTCTTTGTTTTGTTGATATGGTGTATTACGTTAACCGTTTTGCATAAGTTGAACCATCCTTGAGATTCTGGGATGAATCCCACTTGATCATGATGTATTATTTTTTTAATATGTTGCTGTATTCGGTTTGCCAGTATTTTGTTTAGTATTTTAGCATCTGTATTCATTAGAGATATTGGTCTATAGTTTTCTTTCTTTGTGCCATCCTTGCCTGGTTTTGGTATGAGGGTTATGTTGGCCTCATAAAATGTGTTTGGAAGTATTGCTTCTTCTTCAATTTTTTGGAAGACTTTGAGTAGAATAGGAACCAAGTCTTCTTTGAATGTTTGATAGAATTCACTAGTATAACCGTCTGGGCATGGATTTTTATTTTTGGGGAGGTTTTTAATAGTTTTTTCTATTTCCTCCCTGCTGATTGGTCTGTTTAGGCTTTCTGCTTCTTCATGACTCAGTCTAGGAAGGTTGTATTGTTCTAGGAATTTATCCATTTCTTCTAGATTGTTGTATTTGGTGGCATATAATTTTTCATAGTATTCTACAATAATTCTTTGTATATCTATGATGTCTGTGGTGATCTCTCCTCTTTCATTTTGGATTTTATTTATTTGAGTCCTGTGCCTTTTTTCCTTGGTGAGTCTTGCCAAGGGTTTGTCAATTTTGTTGATCTTTTCAAAGAACCAGCTCCTTGTTTTATTGATTTTTTCTATAGTTTTTCTGTTCTCTATTTCATTTATTTCTGCTCTGATTTTTATTATCTCCTTTCTTCGGCTGGTTTTGGGTTGTCTTTGTTCTTCTTTTTCTAGTTCCTTAAGGTGTGAAGTTAAGTGGTTTACTTCGGCTCTCTCTTGTTTGTTCATATAGGCCTGAAGTGATATGAACTTTCCTCTTATTACTGCTTTTGCTGCATCCCAGAGATTCTGATATGTCGTATTTTCATTTTCATTTGTCTGTATGTATCTTTTGATCTCTGCGCTTATTTCTTCTTTGACCCATTCATTTTTTAGAAGTATGTTGTTTAGTTTCCACATTTTTGTGGGTTTTTCCCCCTCTTTTTTGCAGTTGAATTCTAGTTTCAAGGCTTTATGATCAGAAAATATGCTTGGTACAATTTCAATTTTTCTAAATTTGCTGATATTGTCTTTGTGGCCCAACATATGGTCAATTCTTGAGAATGTTCCATGTACACTAGAGAAAAATGTATACTCTGTCGCTTTGGGATGAAGTGTCCTGAAGATGTCTATCATATCCAGGTGTTCTAGTATTTCGTTTAAGGCCACTATCTCTTTATTGATTCTCTGTTTGGATGACCGATCTAGAGCCGTCAACGGAGTATTGAGGTCTCTAAGTATGATTGTATTTTTGTTAGTTTTTGTTTTAAGGTCAATAAGTAGCTGTCTTATATATTTTGGTGCTCCTTGGTTTGGTGCATATATATTAAGGATTGTTATGTCTTCTTGATTCAGTGTCCCCTTAATCATTATGAAATGACCATTTTTGTCTCTGAGTACTTTTCTGTCTTGTAGTCAGCATGATCAGATATGAGTATTGCTACACCTGCTTTTTTTGGGTGTTGTTTGCTTGGAGTATTGTTTTCCAGCCTTTCACTTTGAATTTGTTTTTATCCTTGTTGCTTAGATGTGTTTCTTGTAGGCAGCATATAGTTGGATTTTCTTTTTTAATCCATTCTGCTACTCTGTGTCTTTTTATTGGTAGGTTTAATCCATTTACATTTAGTGTAATTATTGACACTTGTGGGTTCCCTACTGCCATTTTATAAATTGCTTTCTGTTAGTTTTGTATCTAGTTTGATTCTTCTCTTTTGTTTTTCTATCATTTGTTTCTGTTTGTTTGTGTTCCATACTTCTTTCCTCTGTTGCTACCTTTTTTAAGTCAAGTGTTTTTGTGGTGGTTTTTTCTAGGGTGGTTACCATTAAGTAATGAAAAGGGTACCTACCATATTCATTGTAGTACTCTATCTTATAAGTATTTCTGCACTTCATCGTCCTTTGCTACTGTTAATCTCCATCCTCTCCCCCCTTTTTTTTTCTTTGTTGTCACAGTTTAAGTTTGGTTTTATTGTGTTCTTGGTGGAGCTGTTACTTGTGGTGTTGTTTTCTTTTGTTCTTTGAATCTGGTTGGAAAACCCCCTTTAGTATTTCCTGGAGTGGGGGCTTTCTGTTGATAAATTCTCTCATCTTTTCTGAATTTGTGAATGTTTTTATATCTCCTTCATACTTGAAGGATAGCTTTGATGGGTATAGTATTCGTGGCTGAAAGTTCCTCTCTTTCAGGGCTTTAAATATTGGGGTCCACTCTCTTCTAGCTTGTAGAGTTTCTGCTGAGAAATCTGATGATAATCTAATAGGCCTTCCTTTATATGTTGTACTCTTCTTTTCCCTGGCTGCCTTGAGAATTTTTTCTTTGTCATTGGTTTGTGTCATCTTTATTATGATGTGCCTTGGAGTGGGTTTGTTGGGGTTAAGAAAACTCGGTGTTCTGTTTGCTTCTTGAATTTGAGGCTTTAGTTCTTTCCACAGGCTTGGGAAGTTCTCGTCTATTATTTGTTTGAGTATATTCTCCATTCCATTTTCTTTCTCTTCTCCCTCTGATATACCTATTATTCTTATGTTATTCTTTCTGATGGAGTCAGACAATTCCTGTAGGGCTTTCTCGTTTTTTATTATTTTTGAGTCTCTTTCTTCTTCTCTCTGTTGTGCCTCAAGTTGTTTGTCTTCTATTTCACTAATCCTATCTTCAATCTGGGCTGTTCTGCTAGCTAAGCTTGTTACCTCGTTTTTCAGCTCGTGAATTGAGTTTTTCATTTCTGTTTGATTTGTTTTTATAGTTTCAATTTCCTTGGTAATATATTCTTTGTGTTCATTGAGTTGTTTTCTGATCTCCCTATATTGCCTTTCTGTGTTTTCTTGTATATCTCTGAGTATTTTTAAGATTTCTATTTTAAATTCTCTGTCATTTAGCTCCAAGGCTTCCAATATGTTAAGTCTTTTCTCCATAGATTTTTCCACATCTATTTGTGTTACCTCTCTTTCTTTTGTATCCATAATATTCGATTTCCTCTTTCTTATTGGCATCTGAGGGTGGTCTTGTTGGTAGCACTAATTAGAATTAATAAAGAGTAAAAAGTAGGGAAAAAAAAAAGGGTAAAACACCCCACACAAAAAAGCAGTAATAATTTATTATTTCCCCCTTTTTTTCTTTCTTCTCTTTCCCTCCTCTCCCCTCCTCAGGGAAATATCGTGCCTATAATGGAGGGTCTGCTTTGCGGTGAAGAGTTCAAGGGGCAAAAAAAAAAGGGGAGTAGGGACCTACTAAATGCAAAAAAAAAAAAAAAAAGGAATTAAATCTTAGACAAGCATAAGATGATTTGCTTGTGGGTGATGGTCAACTAAGAGATATAATGAGAGGGATAAGAGGGAACCAGAAAAAAGGACAAAAAAAGGAATAATAAAGAAGAAAAAAATAAAAATAATAAGTAAAAATCTGTTGTATTAAGTGGAGCGGAGACTAAATACAATGGAGACCTTGGGTTGGGAGGACCCAAAATGCCACAAAAATAAACAAACAAGAAAAAAACAAAAACAAAAGCGAAAAAGAAAAATAAAGCCAAAAAAAAGCCTTGAGTCCCAAATTAACTAATTTGTTCGTAATTGAGGATTAAATGGGAGGAAAGTAAAAAGAGAAAAAAAAAAGAAAAAACAAATAAAAAGGAAAAAATAAGAAAAAGAGAAAAATGAAGGAAGAAATAAAAAAGGAAGAGAAAAAAACAAAATAAAGCAAAACAAAACAAAAAAAAACAAAAGAGGAGAACATGAGAGTTAAGTGTTTTGGAGTATAATCTTAAAGGAGGGTGAGGATGAAGAAGAGAAATAAAATGTAACACTTATGGGTAGTGTAGTTCAAGAAAAGGGAAGCATAAGATGGGCAGAGAATATAAGGACCGAGGTGGAGGAAATAAAGGCAATAAGATAGAAGAAACAAACAACAACAACAAAAAAAAAACAAAAAAAAAATTAGTGGAACAAGTTGTAAAGTCTGTGGATTTTTCTTGATTTTGAGATGTTAACTTCTTCCTTTTTCTTTTCTCTCCCTCTTCCTGGTCGGTGACTCTGTACCCCAGGCTCTGCCCCTGTGTCACACTTAGGTAGGGATTTGCAGTTGATGGGATTCTATGGCAATGTCATATAATTGGCTTTAGTCTTGCTGGTAGTCAAGGCTTGTTGGCGTTTGCAGGGTCCAACGATGAGAGAGTTTGCTTTCCTGGATTCTCTCTCCTAGTCCCCCCTTCCTGAATTAGCAGCCTGGTGATCCAGCTATAAGGCTGCCACTGCTTCTGCCTGGGGAGTAAGAGGCTCAAAGAGCTGGGAAATCCCCACTCTATCCCCACTCAGTGCAAGACTTTGGGAAAGGCTCTGGCAGCCAGGGTCTCCAGTGTAATCAGGCAGGGGTGGGAGTCAATTGTTGTCAAGGTGACTGTTCAGCGCCTAGCATTCCGTTGGACCTCTCAACCCAGGCTTTCCACACTTTGTAGCCTGTTTTGGCTGGGAAGAGGAGGCACTAGTCTCTGCTTGCGACTAGTGTAGTATAGATCTTATTATCTGCCAAGTCCTTCTTGTTAGCGTTTATCCCTGAATATGGAGGTTCTATCAATCAGAAGTTGCCCCCGCCCCTTTAGCGAGAGGCACTAAAAAATATCACGCCTCTTGTCTTGGGTCGGTGAACTGAGAGAGATCTTATCAATTAGAACCGAGGGTGCGCAGATTTCACGGGTTAAGTTAATTTCAGTAATTGGGTCGCAGCTGTGCTCCCGAAGGTATTTCAGGCTGCCTGCGCGCGCCCCTCCCCCAACGCTTGATTGTTAGCTTGAATGGCTGGGTGAGGTGCCCCGCCCGCGGAGAGAATCTCCCAAGTAGGGAATACTGCCCTGGGGCCTCTCCCGCTCCCCGTGCGCGGGCCGATGGGAACGTCAGCAGCACTCGCTCCGCAACCGAACCGGGCGCTGCCCGCGGGGCTCGCGGCGGCTGCTCACGGCGGCGGTTCTCGCTCTGCAACCAATCCGGGCGCTGCTCGCGGCGGCTCGTGGCGGCTGCTCGCGGCGGCGGTGCTCGCTCTGCAACCAAACCGGGCGCTGCTCGCGGCGGCTCGCGGCGGCGGCTCGCGGCGGCGGCTCACGGCTCCCGAGTATGGGCTGACTCACCACCACCACAGGCGCACTTCCTCGCGGCTTGAATGAACGTCCCTGCGGTAGCTTCCTCCACACCCTCGTCTCCCAGATCCAAGTGATAACAGTCCCTTCGCTTTCAGTTTGTGTGGAACTCCGGAATGCTCCGAAGATAAATTTTCCTGTTTCTAGTTGATAAATTTGTTGTGATTTTGGGGAGATCTGTCGGACGCGCTGCTCACGGCGCCATTTCCGTGACGTCACTCTCAATGGATTTTTAAAAAAATAAAATGTGAAGGGGATTAATACGATAGATGCATTTTCTGTCTCCTATGCAGTAGTTCCGATCATCTGACCTGATTTTCCCAACCTTCTTCAAACAAGGGAGAAGATATGGACACGGGGTACATAAAAACATGCTGTGTTGCTTACTACACTGTTTAGCAAACCATGTTCTACAATGTTTAAAGCACCCCCTGGTGCCTCCAATGCATCCTGGCTGCCCCTCCCTTTTCCCAAGTCAGGCTCATGACAATGAGCTGCAACATGGAATTAAAAATTAGAGAGTGAGAGGCGTGGAGTGGGTTGCATGCAAAGTGGTGGGGGAAATGGGTTTTATGCATATGTGAATTCATGGCTAAACTGAAAGCCAAGGTCACTTTTTAATATGGAATTGAAGTCCACCATGAGTTAAGTAAAAAATTAATTAGAGAAAAATTTTCCAACTGGGACGTCAGAGTAATGGTGCAGTAGGAAGCGATACCGATAAATCTCCCCCAAAACTCAACAAGATCTTCAACCAAAACAGAAAAACCTATCCTTGGAGCCTCCAGATGTTTCACAATACACCCGAAGGTATGGTTGAGCGAAAAATTGGCTAAATATATAATCAAACCCCGAAGGAAATAGGGAGTAAGAAATGCTCCACCTTCCTCAATAACCTAAACAGGGCGGCTTTCACTGGGAACTGAGAATATAGAAACTAAGGCGGGCAAAGGGGGTGAATAGATCCAAGCCCCAGCACAAACGGCTGAACCAGGCTGTGGCACGGAGATCCAAACCGAGGAAAACTGTTCCTGTGGCAACCCAGGCAACACCAGCTAACACTCGCGCCAAACCCAGACAAAGAAAGACAAGTGGGGCAGCCATTTTTCCCAATCTCCTGGTCGGCGTGCGCAGGTAGTGGGCGAGAGATTCCTTCCAAAGCCCCAGGAGTGGGCGCCCATGTTGTTCCACAGAGGGGCAGAGTCAGAGGCCTTTGTGTGGGCCAAAAGCGGAATCTCCGGACCACCCCAGCACCCTGGGAAAGCCGCGCACGGGGAGGGAGCGAGAACTAATTCCAACGCTGTAAGTTTTCCGTGCGGGCGGGGGTTTCACTCAGAGGGTGAGACTGCTGGCCTACTATCCTGGTCTGCTCGCACAGATAGTGAGCGAGAGATTCCTTCGAGTGCCTCGGCAGTGTGCACCCGTGTTATCCCACAGAGGAGCAGAGTCAGGGGCCTTTGTGTGGGCCAAAAGCGGAATCTCGGGCCGGCCCAGCGCCTTGAAAAAGCCGCACATGGGGACGGAGCGAGAGCCATTTCCAACGCTGGAACAATTCTGTGTGTGGGGGGGGTTTCACTCAGAGTGTGAGACTGCTGGCCTGATCTCCTGGACTGCGCGCACAGATAGTGGCGAGAGATTCCTCCAATTGCCTCAGCAGTGCGCGCCCGTGTTATCCCACAGAGTGACAGTGCCAGAGGTCTTTGAGTGGGCGGAAGCCCCACCTGATTATGCTAGCAGCTCTGACTGACTGAGCCTTACCCAGAGCCCTGTGCTGAGTGGGAATAGAGTGGGGAGTTGCCAGCTCTTTGAGCCTCTTACTATCCAGGCAGAGACAGCAGCAACCGCATAGCTGGATTATCGGGCTACTAATTGAGGAAGGAAAGACTAGGAGAAAGGCTCCAGGAACACGGACTCTCTCATTGGCACAGCCTATAAATGCTAATGAGCCTCGACTGCCAACCAGACTAAAGCACAATACATGACATCGCCATAGAGACTTGTAAACTGCAAACCTCCACCTGAGCATGCCAAAGGGGCAGAACCCGGGGTACAGAGTTACCAACCAGGAAGAGGGAGAGAAAAGAAAAAGCAAGAAGATAACCTCTCAAAATCAAGAATAATCCGCAGACTTTATAACCTATCCCATTTTATTATATTTGTTCATTTCTTTCTCTTATCTTCATTCTTGTTATTTTTATTTCCTCCTCCAATTTGGAAGTTTAACTCTCTGCCAGTCTTACTCTCTCTTCTCCTTGAACTACACTACCCATAAGTGTTACATCTCCCATTATCTTTTCTTTCCTCTTCCTTTCTCTCTATGAGGGTTGCACTCCAAAACCCTTAACTCTCTCTCTCTCTCTCTCCTCTTTTTTCTTTTTTCTTCTTTTAGTGGTTCCCTCTTTTTCTCTCTCTCTCTCTCTTTTTTCTCCCTCTATATTAGTTTCTTCCTTTCTCCTTTACGTCTCCTCTCATTCAAAACTCAATAATGAACAATATCTTCTCCGGGACTCAAACTTATGTTTGTGGCATTTTGAGGGCTTTTTACTTCATCTTTTTAACACACTAGCAGTGCTCCCATCCCTGGCTCTCCATTTTATCTAGTTTTTGTTCCACTAAATACAATAGTAATTTTTTAATTTGTCCCCCCATATTCCTGTTTCCCTCTTATTCCTCTCATCATAACTCTTAGTCAACCAACACATAAAAGCAAATCATTTTATTCTTAACCCAAATTTTTTTCTTATTTGCTTTTTGTTGGTCCATACTCCCCCCCCTTTTTTTTGCCCCTTTATTACTTCTCCCCAATTCAGGACTTCCATTATAGGCACTGTTTGTTCTATTTAGTCTGAAGAAAGAGGGGAGAGGAGAGGAGAGGAAAAAAGGAGGGGGGGGGGAATAATTTCCTTTTTTTAATTTTTATTTTATTTTATTTTTCTTTATTTCATTATTAATTTTTTTAAAAAAAACAACTCTTTTTTATTTTTTTTAACCTTTTATTCTTTATTAAATCTCATTAGTACTATAACAAAACCACCCTCAGATGCCATTAAGGAAGAGAAAATCGAATATCATGGATACAAAAGAAAGAGAGGTAACACAGCTAGATGAGGAAAAATCTATGGAGAAAAAATTTAATATATTGGAAACCTTGGAGCTAAACGACAGAGAATTCAAGATAGAAATCCTAAAAATCCTCCGAGATATACAAGAAAACACAGAAAGGCAATTTAGGGAGCTCAGAAAACAACTCAATGAACACAAAGAATATATTTCCAAGGAAATTGAAACTATAAAAACAAATCAAACAGAGATGAAAAACTCAATTCACTAGCTGAAAAACAAGGTAACAAGCTTAGCTAATAGAACAGGCCAGATAGAAGGTAGGATTAGTGAAATAGAAGACAAGCAACTTGAGGCACAACAGAGAGAAGAAGAAAGAGACTCAAAAATTTAAAAAAATGAGATAGCCCTACAAGAATTATCTGACTCCGTCAAAAAGAATAACATAAGAATAATAGGTATATCAGAGGGAGAAGAGAGAGAAATTGGAATGGAGAACATACTCAAACAAATAAGAGATGAGAACTTCCCAAGCCTGTGGAAAGAACTAAAGCCTCAAATTCAAGAAGCAAACAGAGCACCGAGTTTTCTTTACCCCAACAAACCTACTCCAAGGCACATCATAATGAAATTGGCACAAACCAACGGCAAAGAAAAAATTCTCAAGGCAACCAGGGAAAAGAAGAATACAACATATAAAGGAAGGCCCATTAGATTATCATCAGATTTCTCAGCAGAAACTCTACAAGCTAGAAGAGAGTGGACTCCAATATTTAAAGTCCTAAAAGAGAGGAACTTTCAGCCATGAATACTATACCCATCAAAGCTATCCTTCAAATATGAAGGAGAAATAAAAACATTCACAGATACAGAAAAGATGAGGGAATTTATCATCAGAAAAACCCCACTCCAGGAATTACTAAAGGGGGTTCTCCAATCAGATACAAAGAACAACAACAACAAAAAAGCCACAAGTAAAAGCTCCAAGAAGAACACAATAAAACCAAATTTAAACTGTGACAACAACAAAAAGAAAGGGGGGGGGAGAGGATGGAGATTAACAGTAGCAAAGGATGATGGAGTGCAAAAGCACTCACAAAATAGTGCACTACAATGAACAGGATAGGAACCCTTTTCATTACTTAAAGGTAACCACCATAGAAAATACCACCACAGAAGCACATGAGATAAAAAAGATAGCAACAGAGGAAAGATGTATGGAATACAACCAAATAAAAACAAAAGATAGAAAAACAAAAGAGAAGGATCAAACAAGACACAAAACTAACAGAAAGCAAGATAGAAAATGGCAATAGGGAACTCACAAGTATCAATAATTACACTAAACGTAAA
Source organism: Saccopteryx leptura (assembly GCF_036850995.1). Lineage (NCBI taxonomy): Eukaryota > Metazoa > Chordata > Mammalia > Chiroptera > Emballonuridae > Saccopteryx > Saccopteryx leptura. Next base: position 98,335,757 of record NC_089504.1, on the reverse strand, counting down.
CAGATTAAACTCACCAATAAAAAGGCACAGAGTAGCAGAATGGATTAAAAAAGAAAATCCAACTGTATGCTGCCTACAGGAAACTCATCTAAGTAACAAGGATAAAAACAAATTCAAAGTGAAAGGCTGGAAAACAATACTCCAAGCAAATAACATCCAAAAAAAAGCAGGTGTAGCAATACTCATATCTGATAATGCTGACTACAAGACAGAAAAAGTACTCAGAGACAAAAATGGCCATTTCATAATGGCTAAGGAGACACTGAATCAAGAAGACATAACAATTCTTAATATATATGTACCAAACCAAGGAGCACCAAAATATATAAGACAGCTACTTATTGACCTTAAAACAAAAACTGACAAAAATACAATCATACATGGAGACTTCAATACACCACTGACGGCTCTAGACCGGTCATCCAAACAAAGAATCAACAAAAATATAGTGGCCTTAAACAAAACACTAGAGCACCTGGATATGATAGACATCTACAGAACTTTTCATCCCAAAGTGTCAGTGTATACATTTTTCTCCAGTGTACATGGATCACTCTCAAGAATTGACCATATGTTGGGCCCTGAAACAACATCAGCAAATTCAGAAAAATTGAAGTTGTACCAAGCATATTTTCTGATCATAAAGCCTTGAAACTGGAATTCAACTGCAAAAAAGAGGAAAAAAATCCCACAAAAATGTGGAAATTAAACAACACACTTTTAAAAAATGAATGGGTCAAAGAAGAAATAAGTGCAGAGATCAAAAGATATATACAGACTAATGAAAATGACAATACGACATATCAGAATCTATGGGATGCAGCAAAAGCAGTGATAAGAGGGAAGTTCATATCACTTCAGGCATATATGAACAAACAAGAGACAGCCCAAGTGAACCACTTAACTTCACACCTTAAGGAACTAGAAAAAGAAGAACAAAGACAACCCAAAACAAGCCGAAGAAAGGAGATAATAAAAATAAGAACAGAAATAAATGAAATAGAGAACAGAAAAACTATAGAAAAAATTAATAGAACAAGGAGCTGGTTCTTTGAAAAGATCAACAAAATTGACAAACCCTTGGCAAGACTTACCAAGGAAAAAAGAGATAGAACTCATATAAAAAAAAAGTCCAAAATGAAAGAGGAGAAATCACCACGGACACCGTAGATATACAAAGAATTATTGTAGAATACTATGAAAAACTTTATGCCACTAAATTCAACAACCTAGAAGAAATGGATAAATTCCAGAACAATATAACCTTCCTATACTGAGTCAAGAAGAAGCAGAAAGCCTAAACAGACCTATTAGTAGAGAAGAAATAGAAAAAAACATTAAAAACCTCCCCCAAAATAAAAGTCCAGGCCCTGACGGCTATACCAGCGAATTTTATCAAACATTCAAAGAAGACTTGGTTCTTATTCTACTCAAAGTCTTCCAAACAACTGAAGAAGAAGCAATACTTCCAAACACATTTTATGAAGCCAACATAACCCTCATACCAAAACCAGGCAAGGATGGCACAAAAAAAGAAAACTACAGACCAATATCTCTAATGAATACAGATGCTAAAATACTAAACAAAATACTAGCAAATCGAATACAACAACATACTAAAAAAATAATACATCATGATCAAGTGGGATTCATCCCAGAATCTCAAGGATGTTTCAACATATGTAAAACTGTTAACGTAATACACCATATCAACAAAACAAAGAACAAAAACCACATGATCTTATCAATAGACGCAGAAAAGGCTTTCAATAAAATACAACACAATTTTATGTTTAAGACTCTCAACAAAATGGGTATAGAAGGAAAATATCTCAACATGATAAAGGCCATATATGATAAACCATCAGCTAACATCATATTAAATGGCACTAAACTGAAGGCTTTTCCCCTTAAATCAGTAACAAGACGGGGTTTTCCACTCTCTCCACTCTTATTTAATGTGGTACTAGAGGTTCTAGCCAGAGCAATCAGACAAGATAAAGAAATAAAAGGCATCCATATCGGAAAAGAAGAAGTAAAGGTATCACTTTTTGCAGATGATATGATCCTATACATCTAAAACCCCAAAGAATTGACAGAAAGACTACTAGAAACAATAAGCCAATACAGTAAGGTCGCAGGATACAAAATTAACATACAGAAGACAATAGCCTTTCTACATGCCAACAATGAAACATTTGAGAACGAACTCAAAAGAATAACCCCCTTCACGACTGCAAAAAAAAAAACTTAGGAATAAACATAACAAAGAATGTAAAGGACTTATATAAAGAAAACTATAAACCATTGTTAAGGGAAATTGAAAAAGATATAATGAGATGGAAGAATATACCTTGTTCTTGGTTAGGAAGAATAAATATAATCAAGATGGCCATATTACCCAAAGCAATATACAAATTTAATGCAATTTCCATCAAAATTCCAATGACATTTTTTAAAGAAGTGGAGCAAAAATCATCAGATTTATATGGAACTATAAAAAACCCCGAACAGCCAAAGCAATCCTAAAGAAAAAGAATGAAGCTGGGGGCATTACAATACCTGACTTCAAACTATATTATAGGGCCACGACAATCAAAACAGCTTGGTATTGGCAGAAAAATAGACACTCAGACCAATGGAACAGAATAGAAAGTCCAGAAATAAAACCACATATATATAGTCAAATAATTTTTGATAAAGGGGCCAACAACACACAATGGAGAAAAGAAAGCCTCATCAATATAAATGGTGCTGGGAAAACTGGAAAGCCACATGCAAAAGAATGAATCTGGACTACAGTCTTTCCCCCTGTACTAAAATTAACTCAAAATGGATCAAAGATCTAAACATAAGACCTGAAACAATTAAGTACATAGAAGAAGACATAGGTACTAAACTCATGGACCTGGGTTTTAAAGAGCATTTTATGAATTTGACTCCAAAGGCAAGAGAAGTGAAGACAAAAATTAATGAATGGGACTACATCAGACTAAGAAGTTTTTGCTCAGCAAGAGAAACTGATAACAAAATAAACAGACAGCCAACTAAATGGGAAATGGTATTTTCAAACAACAGCTCAGATAAGGGCCTCATATCCAAAATATACAAAGAACTCATAAAACTCAACAACAAACAAACAAACAATCCAATAAAAAAATGGGAAGAGGACATGAACAAACACTTCTCCCAGGAAGAATTACAAATGGCCAACAGATATCTGAAAAGATGCTCATCTTCTTTAGTTATTAGAGAAATGCAAATCAAAACTGCAATGAGATACCACCTCACACATCTTAGATTAGCTATTATTAACAAGACAGGTAATAGCAAATGTTGGAGAGGCGTGAAGAACAAGGAATCCTCATACACTGTTGGTGGGAATGTAAAGTAGTACAACCATTATGGAACAAAGTATGGTGGTTCCTCAAAAAACTGAAAATAGAACTACCTTATGACCCAGCAATCCCTCTACTGGGTATATACCCCCAAAACTCAGAAACATTGATACGTAAAGACACATGCAGCCGCATGTTCATTGCAGCATTGTTCACAGTAGCCAGGACATGGAAACAACCAAAAAGCCCATCAATAGATGACTGGATAAAGAAGATGTGGCACATATACACTATGGAATACTACTCAGCCATAAGAAATGATGACATTGGATCATTTACAGCAAAATGGTGGGATCTTGATGACATTATACGAAGTGAAATAAGTAAATCAGAAAAAACAAGGAACTGCATTATTCCAGTAATAGGTGGGACATAAATGTGAGACTAAGAGACATTGATAAGAGTGTGGTGATTACGGGGGAAGGGGGGAGAGGGGGAGGGAAAGGGGGAGGGGGAGGGGCACAAAGAAAACTAGATAGAAGATGACAGAGGACAATCTGACTTTGAGTGATGGGTGTTCAACATAAGTGAACGACAAGATTACCTGGACTTGTTATCTTTGAATATATATATCCTGATTTATTGATGTCACCCCATTAAAAATAAAATTATTAAAAAAAATTAATTAGAGAGGTTCACCAATACACTTAAGATGGCAGAAGAAAGAATCAGTGAACTTAAAGATGGACTAATAGAAATTGCAAAAGCTGAGAAACAAAGTGAAAACTATGAAGAGAAATGACCTGTGTGCCACCATTAAACACACACTTGTTGATACATGGAGAGTTAAAAACAAAAAGGAAAAAGAAAAGAGAAAAAAAAATCCAGAAATATGACTGTAAATATCAAATCTATATATAAAAATTAATCTAAAAATTTTATGTTTCCCTCTAATAAATTTAAAAAATAAAGCAGATCCACTCTTAGACACATCACAATGAAACTGGAAAAACAAATGGAAACTCATGGCAGTAGCAGGAGAAAACTCGCTCTTTGAAGGCAAGCATCCAGAATAAGGTGAATCACTGACCTCCAGTCAGATACAATAAAGTAATGGCTATGGGTGACATTTTCACAGAAATGGAATAAAAGAAAATTTAAACCAAGGATTCCATGTCTAGCAAATCCATTCTTCAAAACTTAGGGCAAAATCAAAATATTCCAGAGAAACAAAGACAGAGATAATTGGCTGCGTACAGTCTCACTTAAAAAAATTACTTAACAGAGCTTTCAGACTTGAAGGAAAGCTTGATTCTGAGATTTAAGTGCTGGATTGATTTTTTTTTTAAAGAATGTGTGTGTATAGCATGTTTCATATGTTTCTGTGTACGTAACCTTTATGAATTTCAGAGGCAAAACTGTTAGAAATCATTAAAAACATTAAAAGTTTAACTATTTCAATTTGCTTTATATTTATTTAGCTTTGAAACTTTTGAGTAATTATTAAATTTTGAAACTTTTTTGATAAAGATAGTGAAGCTTAATGAAAATAAAAAAGTTTTAATGTTTTCAAAATATAAATACACACAGCTAAATTAGCATAAAAGAAATTTAAGTTCTACGTCTTGCTTCATGCAAAGCAAAAACATATGGAGCCAAGATGGTGTTGCATACAGGAGGCATTCACAGAGTAAAGATACCTGATAATTACCCAAACGTCCAGGGACAATCCCAGAATTCTTAGTTATGAGCTGAAAAAATTCAAATACGACTCTTAAAGGAACCAGAGATTATCTACAATCCAGATGGACTGAAAAAAAAGTGGAGTAAGGTATATCTCTAACAGAAGAGAGAGGATGTGGTTGTGGAAGACTCAGAGAACGGTAGAGATAGCTTTGGGGCTGGATAGGGGAGGGGCAAAGTTTCAGCCCCTTCCTCTTAATGTCTCTTTTCTGCCTCAGCAACCCTTTGTGACTAGACCACAGCTTAGTGATGCTGGCCTGGGGCTTTAGGCTACGAACCCCGCCCAGTGCTCAGTTGCCTGAAGGCAGCATTGCGATTCAGATGATGGAGAACCCTCTCTTTTCTCTGAAGAGCGTTATTGCTACTTGTACGAGCTTCCATTTTTCGTTAATTGACGCCAGTGTTGCCATCCTGTGTGCACTGCTGCTACTCTATTTTCTCTCCTGGGTCAATGGTAATCCATCCTCACCACCAGCTAGGAGACATAGAAACATCAGGGAGGTAAGAAACCCTTTGCCCAGACTCAACACAGGTTATCTTTTTCTATTCTTATTTCCACCTCTCTGTATGACCTAGAGAGACTCCAGAGATGGAAGATAGAACGACTGTTCTCTGGAAAGACTAGAACATCATCCTCTAGGAACAAGCCTGGTTAGGCAGGGGTTAGAGTAGGTCTGAGTATTTCTTTTGAATATGAGAGAAAATTCAGAAATGTCCATCCAGGACTCCAAGTGTGGGGAAGGCTGTAGGAACCAGTGGCCAAATGTTACTGGAACAAACCTGGTTCAGTGCAGTTCATCGCAATCAAAGAGATGCACCAGACTGAGTTTATAAGAGTATCTTGATTCATAAATACCAGTACCCTCAGACTACAGGGGAGTCCTGTCCACAAAGTTGCCTTACATTCTCTTGATGTTGCCAGTTTTATAGGGTTCAGGGGGAAAAGGAAACAAAGTTGAAAGCCCGTGTAGTTAGTCAGGTAACAAGGTGTGGGAGCTGGGTGTTCAGCGGCAAAAATGTCTCCTCTTCAAGTTCTCCTGATGTAACACAGGTCCAGTCAGCATGGTCCTATGTAGTGCCCTCGGTAACTCTTCAAGGCAGCCGGGGGCAGGTGTCTTCCAGGAACAGTGAGTGGTACCTGACGCCTCTGAGACCATTTGCCTCTGGGAATTAACTGTGAAAAAAGTCCCTGTTTTCTTGGGATACAAAGTCAAGATTTAAGATTGGTGAACTAAATTTCAAATTAATTTATAGGCCTTGACTTTTCAAGTAAATCCTGTGGCTAGGCTTTTACAAATAACTATTGTGATCTAAATTCCCCTAATTAGTAGGTCCCTCCCCAATGTAAGCTTTCCTGACAGTCCTGCAAAGGTAAACTTTTCACTAAATTTCAAAGTAAAGGCCAGGGAGTCATGAAGAGAAAATAGCAACCAGATTAACTATTTCCTAACCCTTACAATCCCCTATCCATTTCAACTGATAAGTTACTATTATTGAAGTCAAATATTTAACTTTTAAGCTTCCCTATCACAAAAACTCAATGATAAGAACTGGATCTCTGTGGGACAGACCCAAAGCCCTGGTTCACCGGCTGCCTTCCCACAGCAGGTGTCTCTGGCCACCCTCTCCTCTGCTACGGTTGATCCCTGGGCAGTGCAGAGACTCCGGGAGCCTCTGAGTGGAGGATGGGTGGGGTGGTGGCCTCAGGAAGCAGAGTCCTACCTGAGGGAGCACAGATGATTCTGGAGGTCAGACTTGAGTAGAGGAACAGAGACAGGAGAAATGTATAGTCATCCTCATATAGAAAAATCTTTCTTTACCTTTTCACAGAAGAAAAAACAGAAATACTATTAATCTACTTCAAAACTAAAAGAACAAACACCAAGCCCTGGCCACTTGGCTCAGTGGTATAACGTCAGCCCAGTGTGTGGATGTCCTGGGTTTTATTCCCTGTCAGGGAACACAGGAGAAGCAACCATCTGCTTCTCCACCACACCGCCTTCCCAATCTGTCTCTGTCTCTGTCTCTTTCTCTCCTTTCGCCTCCCTCAGCCATGGCTCCATTGGTTGGAGCACAGCAGCCCCGTGCTCTCAGGATGGTTCTATGGAGCCTCCCCCTCAGGTGCTAAGCCTAGCTCAGTTGTGAGCACAGCCCCCAATGGGCAGATCACTGGGTTGCCAGGTGAACTCAATTGGGACGCATGTGGAAATCTGTCTTTCTAATTCCCCTCTGCTCACTTGGAAAAAAAAAAAAAAAGAGGAAAAGGAGAAACAGGGAGTCCCATTAGTTAAAGGTAGAAAATCATATTGTTCATGAGCATGGAGTGTCCGCAGCTTGTCTGGAGAGAAGAAAGAGGAGAGGGAGGATGGGGTGCCACTCCTCGTTCTCTCTTGTCTCTCAGCATCCAGGGGAGACCAGGTGCAGGAGAAGCAGCAGGAAAAAAAATGAAGCTTTGAAAGGTGAGCTTCTGTCCCTCAGCCCTACACCTGAGAGTTTGCCTAAACGTCTCCTGTCCCTGAGGCCCAAGGCCAGGTCCCCAAGGACACCAGCAGCAAAGCCCATCCCTCAGGATACAGAATCCTCAGGTCGAGAGGCTTCTGGGCAGAAGGTTAGAGCCCTGATTTCCCCAGACCCCGGCTTGTAATGAGGCCTAGAGGCCTGAAAATGGGTGTTTCCCTACAGGGGTGTCCCAGCAGGGGCCTCTGGGCTGTCCTGCATCAACACTGTTTACCCTCTCTCAGATTCCACTGTGAGGTAAACCCTGCCCCCATCCTAACTCCCCAGTGGGGAAGAAGTGTGGCCACACGCGGGAGTGGATTGAGAGCACTTTGTAAATGACACAACTGCCCTGTCATGAGCTTTGCCATCACTGTCAGGGATCATGTGACCTGGACCCTGAGGCTTGGGCTCTAGGGTCCACTCTCCCACGCATCTGCCTGAATGGCCATTGCACTCAGGCTCCGGTAAGACCCCAGACCTGCTTCACCATGTGAGCTGTCTCCTGATTTCCAGCAGGCAGAGATTGCCTGCATGAACTGGAAGAGGTTCGGAACCTAATGTCCATTCTTGGAATGTAAAGGATCTTCCCCTTCTATGCTTTGTCCTCCTCCCTTCCAAACCTACCATGTGACCCCCAGGGCTGCAAGCAGCCTTAGACTGACCTGGGGGGAAGTGGTGGAGGTGAGAGGCAAATGGGAAGGGTGTGGCTAGAGCCCTGGGGTCAGCACTGGGGGGTTCGATAGGGGTCCGTGGGTGACCCTGGGCCCCAGATGCTCACCCCTGCAGAGCCTCCAGGCCCTCCCAGACCCTCTGCCCCTGGCTGCAGCCTGTGCCTCTGTCTCCTACAGCCACCTGGGGAGGCCTCCTGACACGGACAACTCTTGTCAGCGCTCAGATCAAGACCTTTCCGGTGAGGCAAGCACAAAAGAGCCCGAGGTAGCCCACGGTAGCTGCCCAGTGCCTGTGAAAGAGGCCGTGCCCCTCGTATCCCCGGTGGCTTCCCCAGCTCCTTCTACCCTGTGTCCTCTACCTCTGGCCTCTACCTGCTCAACAGACCAACATGACTTGGAGGGAATGCCCCTGGGCACTGAGGTGACCAGCCCACGTCCAGAGAACACATTTCTGCTGTCTCCCATCCCAGCCACCTCAGCCAGCTGCTCAGACTGTCCCACTAAGTCCCTGTCCTGGCAGAGGATGACTAGCAAGGCCTTGTTCCCCTCCTCGTCACAGCCTGAGTCCCAGCAAGAGCACCCATCCTACCACCCACCCGGGTTCTTATTCTGGGAAGACCCCACAGACAAGTAGGTAGAGACTGGTAGCCTCTCTTTTGTTCACCATGAAGTCCAGAAGCTGCTGGAGACACTGCTCAGCAAGAGAGCGCAACTGAAGGTGTGGGAGGAAAAAGAAAAAAGGGGCCATTTTCAAATCCTAAGAGCTTGGACAGAGTCCATTCCTCACAGAGAGTTGAACAGCCCTCATCATCAGAAACAACATCTTCAGAAGAGGATCTTCAAGGACAAACAGCAGGATGGCCCTCACTTGAGAATCCAGGTGTCTCTGAAACTGATGCAGGCTCAGGGCCAGTGCCCAGGGGTGATTCGGGCACAGGGCTCACAGAAGATGGAGCCGAGTATCCAGAGAAGGTCTCACATGAAGAACCAACCACGGCAAGACCTCAGCAGGGGTGTATGGCAATGTGTGGGGGTGAACCTGAAAGGTCCCACAAGAGGCCCAGCCAACTTCGCAGTGGAGTTTCTGGAAATGAACTCCAACAAGTCAGAGCATCACGGGAAGCCTCCAAAGAGTGACCCAGGAACTTGCTTACACAGAAATCAAAAAATATCTAGAAGCACTCTTACAGGCCCATTTGGGCAGGAAGTTAGAACAGATGACACAGGGTTTGAAACCTGTGAGGGTACATTGATCCTGGCTTACTTTTTCCTCGTGCCATGTTCAAAAAAAACTACAGCTGACCCTTTAAGGGTGAACAGCTCCTGTGAGCTTTCTTTCCTCGGTCCACCTGTTAGGTTCTAATCACATACTATAAGGTTTCGGGTGGGACGTCAATGGGGCCTGCCCTTCGGGGACGTTGGTCCCCTAAAGCTCGAGCTACGTGAGGGTCAACATCTGCCCCTTCCACCATCCCACTCCTCTTCTCCAGATGTCTGTGTGTCTGGGGTCCACTCAAAATCCAACTTCACCAAGCTCTTGGGAAAACCTTCTCAGCCATTATCAGAAGAGAAGGTGATAACCACTGAGTCATTTCTCACCTGGCCAGGTCCCCTCTCCACCACCTAACCTGAGGTTGAGGAAATCCAGAAAGCCACGGGAGGGATACCTTCTGGTTATGGCCATGGGCCCTCAGAGGCCCCTCTTACTGGACAGCAGAAAAGGCCACCTTCTCAGTCCCTCACACTCGGCCTCATTGGAAAAACCCAGCAGATTGGGGCTGTCATAGAGGTTAAGGAAAGGAGTCAGGGATCAAAGCCAAGTTCAGTAGCAGCTAAAAATGAGCCACAGGAAGAAAGAGGGTCCCAGATTTCAAAAGACCCCCGCCATAGGGCTGCAGTACTGGAAGAAAACTTAGGAACCCAATAGTCAGGGGCTGATGAGGCCAGGGAGGCGGTGCATGCTGAGGAGGCCCCTCCTTGGGAAGTCACTGTGGGTACCAGTGTGCTGGTTTATCCCAGAAATATGAATATGGGTATGAGGGTGTCCGGGTGTCCAGGCCGTCATGAAATCTCCTCACCACCTACAAAGGCAGTGGCCCGAGACGCAGAAGAGCTATTCCGAAAAACAATGATTTCCACTAAGATGGAGCCCCAAGGGAAGGTAGAGTCAGAGAACCAGTTTCAAGGCCGGGCCGTGGGCGTGCTCCTTCCAGACTGTCACAATGAAGTCCTGCAAGATTATGCCACCGGCGTGCTCTTCAATGACTCTGGCACCAGCATGCTCCTCCAAGACCCTCAAACTGATGTGCTTCTTGCTGCAGACATCTTGGCTTCTCACAATTCACTGACCAGTTCCCCGCGGGAGAGTACCAGTGTGGACGTGCCAGCTGCCCGAGTGCCACATGAGCTCATATGGAATGCACAGAGCAGTCAGGGGCAGCAGGTGCCCAGGGTATCAAAAGTTAAATGTCCATGTGAGAGCCAAAGCAAGCTGTCTCTTCCCCCTGATAAGAGGGAGGATGATAGAGACCCAGCCCAGGAGAACACAAAGAAGGCCAGGCCGTGGTGACAGCTCTCAGACAGATCCTGGTGGAGAAATTAGGACTTCACCAAGAACTTCATGCCAAGGAGCCAAATCAGCACAAAACACAGTTTCAGGCCCCAGTAGGTGGGTTTTCCTCTTTCACAAGGCTCTCTCTTCTCCACAGCAGGGCAGAGTGATGGAAGATACGGCCTATACTCACCAAGTCATGCCCAATTGCCACAAAAATATTCCTAACAAGAGTGGGTCTACCAATGACAGTATCAGCAAGTGGGTCTTCTCACCCACAAAGCCAGGGTGCCCAGGTAGACCCTCCTAACATGGGCTGAAGGTAGCAGAAGTTTCAGACCACCTACATCGTTACCCTACATGCTGTCCCTCCTCTGGTCAACCAGGGTGTGCCTTTCACGTCTCCTCCAGTAAGAGTATTTTCTCCAAAACAACACAGGAGCTTAACAGGCAGGAACGTTCTTCTCGTGGTAGCACAACACCTTCTATTTTCTAATGTCTTCTCCTACCACAAATTTCATAGTTTCCATGAATAAAAGTTCTTACTCATGAGAGCTGGTGGCCTCTGTCTGTGCCCTGCAGGGGAAAGAGAAGTGATCAGGGTCCACACTTCAAAAGCACCTGTTTTGTCTTCCAGAAGGAACGGGGCCATGGGGAGAGTGACCGCAGTAAGGAGTGCCCACCCTCACCCGCTTTCCTCCCACACCTTGTTTCCATAATTGATCATTATTGCAAATGAGAGCATTTGGGAGTCATCGAGATGAGCAAAACTACAAGATCCCACCAGGATCTGGCTCAGCCCGACCTCTCCTTTCTACCTTCTCTCTGCCTTGAACTTGTGGACTGTAGGGGAGGGATTTCCAGATGATGAAATGCTCTCAGTATCTAGGAAGGGACACAGGTGATCTGTGTGTCCAATTCCACATCGTAAACATGCACTTACACCTGAGAGCAATCAACAGGGTTCTCTCTATTTGAAGAACACTGTCAGTATTTGCAGACTTCATGGTCACTGAATCACACCATGAGCTGATCTCGGCGCAGGAGGCATGAGCACACAGACAGCCACACAGATCAGCTGGCAGGGCACAGGGTCTCACAGGGGGCACTCTGAGCACAAGTAGTCAGAGCAAGCTTCTTTGTGAAGACCTCACAGAAGAAGCAAGGCGTGAGGCACCACCAGAGCCTTCATCTCCTGTAGATCTGTGGGCAGTAAACTTCTGAGACAGCACATGGGCCCCTGTCTAGGATCCACCTCCCCGGGTTTCAAGGCTTCCCTCAGACAACCCACATGGACAAGGTGCTCCGCTTGGTGCCTGGCATTTCATCACCACCCCGTCAATGCACATTTCTGTCCTAAGTGCTGTCTACAGCCTACCTAGGCCTCGGTTCCTGCGCTGTGTAGTCCCGGCAGTCATCACACGCCAACAGGTCCCCATAGCACCTTCTCCTTCTATGCACCTCAAAGGCAGAGCTCCATGCCAGTCCAACTAAAGGGCTTGGAGAGTCTGGACTGCCGTCCTTTCATTGACCAGTGGGCCAAGGCCATCTGCTCTCCTTCCAGTGGCATGTGCGCATCTTCTTCTTGGAGGCACAGCCTCCATGTGAGCATAACCAGTCCCCAGCCCTGCAGCTCCCTTTCTTCAACCAAGTGGTTTGGGAAGTCTGAGCTCTGATGTCAACGTGCCCTGGTGTGGCCTCTGCATACTTGGGTCAGTAGGGAGAGGGTTCTCAATAGCCCCTCCAGCTCCAGGCAGAAGCAGGTGCATAAACATCTTTCTATGCTGGTGCTGGACTCACCCTTTCTGAACTCCTGGATAGGCCATGAACCCCAACTGAAGAAACTGTTAGAGTTGACAAATTACTTCTCAAGGTAGGCAGGGGGGTGTAAGTGCAACCCACCAATGAAGCTGGGAATGGGAGAGAGGATTTCTGGAAGTCAGAGCAGGTTGCACTGGCAGGTGGCAGCCCAGCTCGCAGCTGTGCCTGGCCCTTGTCATTATGACAAACATGTGCAGCCGGGCCAGGCCAGCAGCCTCCAGTGGTGTCCAAGGCAGACAGTCCTGGCACTCACAGCCTTAAGTCCCCTGCTTGAGGGTCATGCCCGCGGGGCAGTCCAGATCCACCTCGTTCTCCACCGTGTGTATCCCAGGTGGGTGGAGCTCTGCATTGAGCCCCTGTGCCCAGAGCTGGAGTGCTGGCCACTGCTTGGCATTGTGCACCAGGTAGCTGGCCCAGCCTGGGTACAGGTGCCCGGGGGTGGGGTGGGGTGTTTGAGCAGGGGTGCCTCGGAAGCAGCTCTCCGTTTGTCCTTGTGGCGCTGCTTGCTAAGGCGCACATACCTGGATTCTGCCCTTAATCCAGGTGCTTTATGACTCTGGGAACCCGCGCCATGTTACCGGGGAAATCTCCTGTTCCTCTGAAACTCTAAGTCATCTTACAGTTTCGTTACCCAAGGCTAACGACATCAGGGCTTAACTGTCCTGAGAAGAGTTCTAGAAGTGGCCGAGCATGCGCGCCAGGCACTGCCCCAGCACTTGCATCCATCGCCGCCCAAGGCTCACAACCAGCACCATCCAGATCACAGGCGAAGACTGGCCACAACCTGAACCCCAGGACTGCCGCTAGGGTCCGCTCAAACAGTGCTTTCAGCGCTCTGCCAAGCCCCCAACCCCCTGCTCCCGCGCCTGGGTCGCTTGTATTTTATTTTTGCAAGAATCACCTACTGTGAATCTTATAAAGACTTTACCATTTCTACATACAAACAGAGATGCTAATTAAAACTAAGATAATGGACAAAATGACAAAAACAAATCTGCTTTGTTTTCAATATTTTTCGCATGAAAACATTTTGCTGAAAATAAAGTGATTTTTAATCTGCAGGGAAAAGGCTACATGAGATTCAGGATATGTTACAAATTGGTTTCAAAATAGATTTCTTTTTAGAATGTCTCCCACTGATTTCGATAAATACGTGTTCACGAATGTGGTGTGGAAAGCAGTGATTAATTCTGCAATAACTTTTTTACTGAATAACTTGCCTGAAGTTTCAGAGTAATTCTTGTTTTGTTTTGTTTTTAATTAAATTTATTGGGGTGATATTAGTTTCTGGTGTATTATAATTCTATAATACCGCATCTATATATTGCATTGTATGCTCCCTACCCAAAGTCTAGTCAGTCTCCCTCCATCACCATCTGACCCTCTACCTTCTTCATCCTCCCCAACCCCTGTCCCCTCTGGTGACCACCATATGTTTTGTCTGTGTATATGAATCTGTTTGTTCTGTTTGTTCATTGTTGCTTTCTGCTTTACATCTCGCATGAGTGAAATCATATGGTTGTTGTCCTTTTCTGACTTATTTTGCTTAGCATGATAGGTTTCGCTATGTTGACACAAATGGCAATATGTCATCTTTTCTTATGGCTGAGTAGTATTCCACAGTATATGTGCACCACCTCTTCTTTATCCAACCATCTATCATACGACACTTCCATTCTTTCTGTGTCTTATCTACCATAAATAATGCTGCAGTGAATGTGGGAGTACATATATCTTTATGAATAAACATTTTCAAACATTTTTGGATAGATACCCAGAAGAAAGATTACTGGGTTATAAGGTAAATCTATTCTTAACTTTTTTAAGAAACTCCATACTGATTTCCATAGTGGCTGTACAAATTTACATTCCCACCAGCTGTGTATATGGGTTCCTTTCTCTCCACAACCTCTCTAGCACTTATTTCTTGTCTCATTGATAACAGCCATTCTAACAGATATGAGATGGTGGAGTTGTGGTTTTGTTTGCACTTCCCTTATATATAGGGAGGTTGAACATTTTTTCATATATATCTAAGATTTTAATTTTTTAAATTTTATTTTAGAAAGAAAAGATAGAGAAAAGGGGGGTAGGAGGGGGAACATCAAGTTCCATAAGTGCTTTGACTTGGCAACCCCAGGGTTTCGAACCGGTGACCTAAGCATTCCAGGTCGATGCTTTATCCTCTGCGCTACCTCAGGTCAGTCTCTTCTGCACATTTTGTAAATAGACTTTTTCTGTTGTTGAGATTCACCAATTTTTGGAATATTGATTACAAATATCCTCTTCCACTTGTTTGTTTGCCTTTTTGTTTAGTTGATGGTTTATTTTGCTGTGCAGCAGCTTTTTAGGTTAATGTGGTTCCATTCATTTATTTTTGCTTCCACTTCCCTTACCTTTTGGGTCAAGTTTACAAAATCCTCTCTTAGACCAAGGTTCCTAGTTGTAGTACCTACATTTTCTTTTATGTATTGTACTGTTTCAGGTCTTATATTCTTTAATTGATTTTGAGTTGATTTTTGTTTATCATGCCAAGTAGCAGTGTAGTTTCACTCTTTGCATGCAGCTTTCATTTTCCCTGCATCGTTTATTGAAGAGACTCTTCCTTCTCCATTGCCTGTTTCTGGCTTGTCAAAAATCAGTGGCCCGTGTACATGTGGGTTTATTTCTGGACTTCCAGTTCTGTTCCACAGGTCTGTATCTGTTCTTCTACCAGTACCATATGCTTTTTATTATTGTCACTTTGTAGTACAATTTAAAGTTAGGAATTATGATAACTCTAGCTTCGTTCTTTTTTCTCATGATTGCTTTAGCCATTTTGGGGTCTTTTGTGGTTTAATACAAGTCTGATGAATTTTAATTTTATTTCTTTGAAAAATGCCATTGGGTTTTGGTGGGGATTGCATTAACTTTGTACATTGGTTTAGGTAATATGGCCATTTTAACTATGTTAATTTTTCCAATTCAAAGATATGCAATATCTTTCCATTTCTTTCACCGTTGCTTCTTCACTCCATTTATTTTTCTTATTTTTAGGTATTTTATTCACTTGTTGCAGTTGCAAATAAAATCGTTTTTATTTATTTTTCTGACATTTCATTGTTATGATATGTGAATCCAACAGACTTTTGCGCATTGATTTTGTATCCTGCAACTTTACTGTATATTTATTGTTTCTAATAGTTTTTCGATGAAATCTTTAGGATTTCCTATATATAGAATTATGTTATCTGCCAAAAGTAATCATTTTCTTTCTTGGCCTATGGTCAAGGCCCATACTAGAAAGCAATCAATGAACAACTAAGGTGTCGCAACAAAAAACAGATGATTGATGCTTCTCAGCTCTCTCCAATCCTGTCTGTCTATCCCTACCTATCATTCTCTCTGACTCCCTCTCTCTGTCTCTGTAAAAAAAAAAAAATTATAAGTTCAATTATAAATTTCTTTGAAAAATGGCATGTCTAAGTTGCTGTCTAAAATTTAGCTCACTTTTATTGTTAAACATGGCACAGGGCAGCTGTCTGTGAAATTGCTAATTCCCTTCCTGCTTGGGAAGGGCCATTGTTATGCTACTGTCTCCTCCCCTTCTGCCAGGATTTTAACCTGACCTTGAAGGTAAATACACTTCATAAAGCGGTTTATTTCTTTACATTTTCTCTTATTATGTGTGTGTGTGTATGTATGTCTTTGTTATTTATAAAGTACATTTTCTTATTTAAAAGCATATAAAACAAAACATTTCTGTAGTTTTTAGGGACTGGAACAGATTAATTGCATTCTCAAAATTTAAAGGGGGAAATTCGATTTTGACACACGAACAAATTGAATCATGAGCTCAGCCATGAAAGAAATTAAATTCGAGTGTCAGGGCACCACTGAATTTCAATGTGTTTGAATATGTCCAAACTTTATCAATAAATAGCAACCCTTGCTGTTTTTAGAAAGAGCTAACTAAACCTCATAGGACTGTGCTATCCCGTATTTCTGTTTTTGTTTTGCTGATAATGAAAATAATATACTCAGAATTTATAACAAGTAAAAGAAAAAAACCACTGAAGATGATTACACATTTTTTACCTCATAAAAAATATGTACTTATTAAAGAATCAACCTAGAATGCTGAGGTCGCAGGTTTGAAGCCCTGGGCTTGCCTGGTCATGGCACATATAGGAGTTCATGCTACCTGCTCCTCCTCCTCCTTCTCTCTCTCTTTCTCTCCTCTCTAAAATGAATAAATAAAATCTTTTAAAAAACTATTAAAAATATGTATGTATGCTGAAAGCAGATGAAAGAAAGGCAACACCACAAAATGCCTAAGTATCATAAGATATAATACACGAGATGGATAAATAACCCATGTTTCAGAACTGACAATTCACTCAAACGGCATTAATTCACGTAGGAATTCAGTAAGCACCACAAGTCTACTACATGAGCTTTCTATCCTTGGGTACCACAAAATTGGTGGCTAACACAGCATGTGTCTGTTATCTGACTTTATAGATCTCGGGTTCAGGAGAGGATGCCTGGAGGCTTCTCCCAGTCTCATGAACTAAAACCAAGCTTCTGGCTGGTGGGCACTTACCCAGAGATTCCTGCCTTACTTGCCTTTCAGGCTTAATCAGATTGTTGGCAGAATTCAGTTTCATGTGGTTATAGTTTTGTGTTTTGTTTTTTTTTAATAATATTTTTATTTTTTTAATGGGGTGACATCAATAAATCAGGATACATATATTCAAAGAAAACATGTCCAGGTTATCTTGTCGTTCAATTATGTTGCATACCCATCAACCAAAGTCAGATTGTCCTCTGTCACCTTCTATCTTGTTTTCTTTGTGCCCCTCCCCCTCCCCCTTTCCCTCTCCCATTCCCCCCTCCCCCCCGTAACCACCACACTCTTGTCAATGTCTCTTAGTTTCACTTTTATGTCCCACCTACGTATGGAATAATGCAGTTCCTGGTTTTTTCTGATTTACTTATTTCGCTTCGTATCATGTTATCAAGATCCCACCATTTTGTTGTAAATGTTCCGATGTCATCATTTCTTATGGCTGAGTAGTATTCCATAGTGTATATGTGCCACATCTTCTTTATCCAGTCATCTATTAATGGGCTTTTTGGTTGTTTCCATGTCCTGGCCACTGTGAACAATGCTGCAATGAACATGGGGCTGCATGTGTCTTTACGTATCAATGTTTCTGAGTTTTGGGGGTATATACCCAGTAGAGGGATTGCTGGGTCATAAGGTAGTTCTATTTTTAGTTTTTTGAGGAACCACCATACTTTCTTCCATAATGGTTGTACTCATGTGGTTATAGTTTTGAGGTCCCTGACACCTAGCTGGTTGTCACTTGGAAGTCACACTCTGCTCCTATAAGGCACTCATATCTCTTCCCAAGAAACCTCCTCTGGGTTCAAGGCCACCAACAGTATATCACATCCTTTCAGTTCTTTGAATTTCTGACTTCTTTCACCTTTGTATTCTGCCACCGGCCAGAGAAAATTCTCTCCCTTTCAGGGCTCATGTGATTAGATCAAGCCCACACAGGTAATCTCCTTGTTTTAAGGTGACCTGGGCTATAGAACAGCCTGAACCCTAGAGGTGGCATCCCTGCACGCTCACAGTTTCTAGAGCGCGGTGTGAAACCCGGGGGCCCTTCAAAGACTGCTGCATACAGGTAGGTATAAGTCTCAAGATCAGGCCCATATCCGAGTCACAGAGTATCAGAATTGAAGAAAAACTTGAAAAATATTAGTTTAACTTTTCAACTAAAGCATAAAGTCTGTACATGGGGAAAAGATCATACATTTAAGTTCACTAATGAATGAAAAGAATCTCACTCGTTGACCAATGTAATAATTAAAAAGTCAGAAATACTGTGATGACATTTGTTCCCAATAATTTTTAACTTTTAAAATTGAAACTAGTTTTCTTTACTGACACCTGGTAGTCTTATACTTTTTTCTATGTTTTAATGTTCCTGTGACTTTGTTTTGTTCACCTTAAAAATTAAACAGCCAGTTATCTTTATCAGAAAAAAAAATAATATATTTGGGAATAGCTGAGAATTAAAATTGAGGACAATCATCAGACAGCAAAACCTATAGGTAAGTCCAGCAAACAAATGAGAAAACAGGTTACATTATAGAAAAAAAGGTGGAATTTGAGAGGAGGTGCTTTGAACAAATGTCCATTTGAGGAAAACAAGCCTTCGGAGTGGTAATAACTTTTCATTGGCTGAGTTGTGACCACTGTCGTTGTTTGGTCTTATTGCCAGGCAAGGAGAAAATCTTCCTTCCTCCTGTGGCAGTAGAAAATAGAAACGCTTTTTTTAGTAATACAAGGGCATCTCTTCCTGTGAGCTGTGTAGTTGACATGGAGTGGTAGTGCCCTTTCAGGCCTTCCAACTTTATTTAAATAAGGTTTCCTTTATTCAGTTTCATAGAGTTACTTTATACCAATATCTCTTGTGAAATATGGGCTGACAAGAAAAACAGCCTTCTAGCTGCAGCCTCATTCTATACATATTATAGACATTTATCCTTGTATTTTCCCCTGATACTAAGATAGCTTTTCTTTTGAAATTGTACTTATTTTAACTTCAGACTCATGTGTTCTCATGAGAATCTTAGTATTCTGAATAGGCTTCTAGACGTTTGGAAAGCCCACTAACAGCCAAAAAAAAGAGTATAACTTTTATATAACGGCTCCCTGTGATTGAATCTCACCTCATTCACTATACCTTTATTTGAAAAATCATCAAATACCTTAGAAATCATTCAAAGTACCATAAGAGCCCCTAGTATTTTGGGCTGCTTTGAGACCCGCAAAAGAATACATATCTAAATAAACAAGAGAAAAGAAAAATATTGTTAGAAACATTCTGTGGATATACAGGTGCATTTGTGATCTAAACACCTGATTATCCCATCATCCCAGAGGCCCAGTGTGAGCCTCCACCCTGACACCTTCGTCCTGAAAGGAGGGGCCTATGGTGAGCAAAGTGCATCCCTATGGGCTTGTTGATTTCTCAAGCAGGATAAAATCATAAAAAGAAAAGAACTATCACTGTAGAATTAGCCATTCAGGAAGCTTCAAGCTTTGAACACATTTTACTTTTGTTTCTTCATTCATTTTGGTCAAGAGAAACCTTAAAGTTTGTTGAAAATATTTGTTAGTTTAATTATGAGTTTGAAGACCCCGGGGAAAAGCACTGTTCTGTTCTCCAGCCTGGCAGCCTGCTGGTCTGGGTTCCTGTTTGCATTTTGGATACTCAGTCAAATACTGGATCATAGTTTTTTTCATCAAAGTTTACTCTTTGTGTAATATGTCAATATACTGTTATCATCTGAAATATCAACGCCAAGCAAATAGTGTCGGTGCCTTCTGAAACTTGACTGGCATGGCACAATCCCTTTTGATGAAATCTGTGTAGCACTTAAATTGTTTGCACCCAAAATGTCCAAAACTGTATCTGAAATAAAAGTTTATTCTTTATTCTTTTATTATTATTATTAAGTGAGAGGAGGGAGATAAAGAGACAGATTCCCACATGTGTCCCAACGGGGATCCACCTGGCAAACCCTGTCTGAGGACGATGCTCAAATCAACTGAATTCTTTTTAGCAACTGAGGCTGATGTTCTCAGACCAACTGAACTACCCTCAATGCCCAGGGCTGACACTCGAAAAAATTGAGCCACTGGCTGTGAGAAGAGAAAAGAGACTAAAGGGAGGAAATGGAGTAAGAGACAGACACCAGGTCACTTCTTCTGTGTGTCCTGATCTAGGATTGAACCGGGTATGTACACACGCCAGGCTGACGCTTTATCCACTGAGACAACTGGCCAGGGCCTGTTTTTCTTTATTTCATGTGATGCTCCATCTACATGGAGCTCTCTGTGGTGGAACAGGAGTGGAATCCCACTTCCCTCAAGAATGCACTATTTAGGTTACGTGTGAAATCCACAGAATACAGTGTGTCCGTAAAGTCATGGTGCACTTTTGATGGGTCACAGGAAAGCAACAAAAGACAATAGAAATATGAAATCTGCACCAAATAAAAGGAAAACTCTCCTAGTTTTATACCTATTCAGTGCAGTTCGATGTGGGCTCATGCACAGATTTTTTAGGGCTCCTTATGTAGCTATCCCGTATAGCCTCTACAGACTCGTCACTGACTGAGGGCCTACCGAAATGGGTTTCTCCACCAAACTGCCAGTTTTCTTCAACTGCTTATCCCACCGAGCAATGTTATTTCTATCTGGTGGTGCTTCGATATAAACACGCCAATATTCACATTGCACTTTGGTCACAGTTTCGAATTTAGCAAGCAACAGAACACACTGAACTTTCCTCTGTACAGTCCAAATCTCGACTGGCATGGCCGAGGGTTGCTCTGCTGTATACACGGTGTTACGTCATCATCTGCATATGCGCACATGCTGCCACATTATCCTGCAGAAATTGGGAGGGTTTTCCTTTTATTTGGTGTGGATTTCACATTTTTATCGTCTTTTGTTGCTTTCCTGTGAACCGTCAAAGGTACACCATGATTTTACGGACACACTGTATATTATTATGATCTACATTAGGTCTCACTCTGGGTGCAGAAGACAAGAAGATATAATTTGCTATGAACTTCTCAGAACTTAGGTGACTGGATGCTAAACTCTCCCACAAGTCAAGTTGTTCCCAACTATTTCAGTGTAATCAAATGTCAGCTGATATATGATATAAGAAAATTTTGTTCTAGATCACACTGTAACTTTCAGCATAGAACTTGGAAAGAGTTAAAATCAATGGAGTGTTGTCACCATAAAAAATTCCTCCGGTGTCCTGCAGGGTAACTAAGTCAGACTTAATTGCACTTAAAGATATCCAGTTAAAACTATGAAGAGAATCATGCTCAAACCTGTCTCAGTCTAGAGGTAAGTGGCGTCTATTCACAGGTCCGTTAACTAGTTGAGAAGTAACCCCAAGCCCTTCTTATCACATGATACATTTCCAATGGGTTTCACTTGTGTCTCAGGCTCCATTTGTCTAGGACCCTTCACTTCTGGATTTGTGGGGTATGACAACATTTTTTACATAGAAACATCTCACCTTGTAAGGAGGAGAGACAGGCTGCAGCCTTGGGACAGGGTCCCAGAGGTCTGAGCACTGCTCCTGTGCTCTGCCAACACTGCCATGTGGACATCAGAGAGAAAAAGAAAAGGTTCACAATTAACATGACCACACTTTGTATTTTAGTAGAGAGGCATAATTCACTCATTATTTTTTAAGTGAGAGGAGGGCAGATAGACAGACTCTCGCATGCGCCCAACGGGGACCCACCTGGCAAACCGAATCTGGGGCCAATGCTGGAATCAGCTGAGCTATCCTCAGCACCTGGGGCTGACACTGGAACCAATTGAGCCACTGGCCATAAGAGAGGGAAAGGAAAGAAGGGGGAACGGTGGAGGAGAGAAGCAGATGGTTGTTTTTCTTGTGTGGCCTGACTGGGAATTGAACCCAGGTCATCCATACAGCTGGGGCTCACTCTCTACCCACTGAGCCAGCCAGCCACAGCCAATGCACTCATTTTTAAAAAGGCATGTTTAATTGGTGCAGGGGCACATGAGGATGTCTCCTCAGCTACCCCTGTTACCGGGAGACTGGTTGTTGGGTTTGTAAAGACTCAGTAAAGAACCACAACTCATGTGGTGACTTAAATAACACACTTTATTTTGTAGAGTTCTGGAGGCTAAGAATTATCGAGTTGCTGGTGGATCTCGTGTCTGCTGAGAGAGTCCCCTTCCTGGTTCACAGACAGCCACCCTCTCTCTGCATCTTCACATAGGGGAGAGCAATATCTTGTGTCTCTTCCCCTTTTTAGGCCGATAATTACATCACGAGAGCACTACTTCATGACCTACTCAAGCCCTAATCACCTCCTTAAAAACAGCACCACACAGGGGTCGAGAGCTTCACCAAATGTGTGAATTTTGTAGACACAAGAGTTCAGTCCATAGCACCTGGTGGACAGAATCCTGTTGGTAATATTATCTGAAAATGTGAATAACCTGTTTGTGAGGAATTAAATGGACCCTACAGCCTAGAAACCCAAGAGAAAGTACACATTGTTTTTCTCCTTGCTTTACGATGAGTTCTGAGCCTACTTGTTAGGGATTTCAACTGTGTTTACAAACTCCTGAGGCCTATGTTTTCTTAGGCTGGTAATGGATGGAACAAAAGACAGAGATGAGAAACCCCTTGGACTCAGCAGGGCAGGTAAGAGGACAGTGTGTGTCAGTGGAGACGGCATGGCGGGGAACACCGTTTTCCCCACCTGTATATGCACACAATAGTAACAGGGGGCTGCTAGTTCAGAAACCATTGGAGATAAAAATATTCCATAGTTTTTAAGGAAATATAGTCACCAAAATAACTATTTGGTGTCAAAACAACAATGTACAATGTTCCCTCAAAAATCAGGATTGTACCCTGTGGAGTCAGAAAACATAAATCCTAATGCATTTCTCTCATGCACCTAGCTCAAATCCAGATTGTTTTTTCAAGTAACAACCAATTCATTCAGAACTAAACTTGACTCACCTTACCCCCTGGCTCAGTTTCTCTGAGACAGTTTTTTGAGAGAGATTACATGACAGGTGTTCAGCCACAACCCTTTGTACCACCTTTGTGATGCTTTGGGGGTCCTTGGCCCTGGGGGTAGGGTTTGGAAAAGGAACAGGAGCTGCTTTGTTGAGCTGACAGGGAACTTCTTTGTACCAGATTGTAAGCATCACTTCAGAAAGGAATCACCATCAGAGAAAACACTTTGATGAAAAATAAAACCATTCATGAGAACAAAATCCAACAGCAGTAAGAGAAAGGAAAGTTGGGCCGTTGATGACTGAAGACACTGTCGATGGTGAGCTGCCGGGTGAAGGGGAATTACCAAACCAAACCACATAAGGCACACACTGAAAAGATTCGAGTAAACCCAACACCTGCAAGGAGGCATACTGCCTGTAAGACCTGTGCAGAAAGCCCATAAGGCTTTAGAAGAAGAGTTCCTGTGACCCTGCCCTGGCAGTACTGAATTCTTTACCCACGACGAAGCATGAGTCATGGGGTAAAGAGTTTAGAACAGGGGTCCCCAAACTTTTTACACAGGGGGCCAGTTCACTGTCCTTCAGACTGTTGAGGGCCAGACTATAAAAAAAACTATGAACAAATCCCTATGCACACTGCACATATCTTATTTTAAAGTAAAAAAACAAAACAGGAACAAATACAATATTTAAAATAAAGAACAAGTAAATTTAAATCAACAAACTGACCAGTATTTCAATGGGAACTATGCTCCTCTCACTGACCACCAATGAAAGAGGTGCCCCTTCCAGAAGTGCGGCGGGGGCCGAAAAATGGCCTCAGGGGGCCATAGTTTGGGGACCCCTGGTTTAGAAGAAAGAAAGAAAATAACCTGTCCTGGTTGGTTGGCTCAGAGGTAAAGCATTGGCCGGCATATGCATGTCCCCGTTCTATTCCCGGTCAGGGCACACAAAAAAATGACCATCTGCTTCTCCACCCCTCCCTCTTCTCTCTCTTTCTCTCTCACTCTTTCTTTCTTCCCCTCCTGCAGCCATGTCTTGAATGGTTTGAGCACTGAGTATAGCTCCATGGCCTCACCTTAGGTGCTAAAATAGCTCAGGTGTTGAGCAATGGAACAGTGACTCCAGATCAGCAGAGCACTTTCCAGTAAGAGACTTGCCGGGTGGATCCCGGGTTGGGGAACGTGCGGGAGTCTGTCTCTCTTTCTCCCTGCTTCTCATCCTCTCGCTAAATAATAATATATTTTTTAAAAGAATATAAGCCCAAGAAGCAAAGAAGATTAGTGGAAGGAGTCAGTTATAACTTGGGTCTGGATGGTGGAGAAGATAATTCTAGTGAATGACATGTACAGGACATTCCAGTGAAAAACATGGAACTTGTGGTCCTGTGTTAGTAGTTGCTTTATATTCAGAGAACCCCAGTCTGCATTGGGACTGGTGTTAAGGACCCCATCAGATGAGGCTGGTAAGGTCAGCTTGGAACCAGATAAAGGAAGGTCTTACCAGAGAGCAAGGGAGTTAGAACTTAATCTCCAAATGGAAGTTCTGAAGTTTCTCAACAACTGCCACTCTGGCCAGGAGGTCTGGGTGCTGCCAGCTGCCACTATGTGTCCCTCCCACCTCCGCTTGGGTAGCGCAGCTGTATGGGTCTGAAAGACTCATTAACATGAAAGCTACGTTCTCATGTCAGGAGTTATGAAACGGCAAGAACTTGGAAAGAAAGCCAAACTATCACATTGTTCCGACATCACTGATTGGACCACTTTCTGAGCACTTCCTTACTGCTCCACTGCCAGTATCTTCAGACCCAATGGAAGTGTTACTAAGATACTGCCTTGCTTCTATCTTATCCAAGAGACTCCACAGTCTTGCATTGAGGACATACGTCTAATTCATCCAATGGGTGTTCAGGAAATGATGTTGCCTTTCTATGTAATTTGTTTCAGATTTTATATTTTATCTTTGATTTATTTTGAATTAATTTTTTGTGCAGGGGGACAAACTGTAGTCAAGTTTCATTCTTTTGCATGTGGCATTACACTTTTCCCAGCGTCACTATTGAAGAGGCTTTCTTTTCTTCGTTGTTTGTTTTTGGCTCGTCTGTCAAAAATTATTTGCCTATATGCATGTGGTTTTATTTCTGGGTTCTTGATTCTGTTCCATTGGTCTCTGTGTTTGTTTCTCTTCCAATACCATGCTGTTTTGATTACCCTAGCTCTGTAGTGTAATTTGAAGTCAGGTGGTGTGATACCTCCAGCTTTGTTCTTTTCTCTCAGGATTGCTTTGGCTAATTAGAGGTTTTTGTGCTTCGATACAAATCTGATTATTTTGTTCTATTTCTTTAAAAAATTGAAATTTTGATGGAAATGTTTTACATTTGTATATTGTTTTAGGTAATCTTTAATTTTAATATGTTGATTCTTCAAATCCATAAACAATGAATATCTTTTCATTTCATTGTGTCTTTTTCAATCTCTTTTAATAATGCTTTATAATTTTTAGTACATAGGTCCTTCAGATCCTTTGTTAACTTTATTCCTAGGTATTTTATTCTTTTGATTGCAATTGCAAAAGAAATTTTTTTCTGAGGTTTCCTTTGTACTATATAAGAAAACAGTGGATTTTTATACATTGATTTTGTATCCTGCAACTTCACTGTATTTATTTATTGTTTCTAATAGATTTTAGTGGAATTTTTAGGGTTTTTTATATACAGAATCACATCATTTGTGGCTAGGACTTCCAAACTATGTTGAATAAGAGTGGTGAAAGTTAGCATCCTTGTCTTGGACTTGATTTTAGAGGAAAAGCTTTTCGTTTTTTATTGTTGACTCTCATATTGGCTGAAGGTTTCTCATATATGGCCTTTACTATGTTGAGTTACATTCTTTCTGTACCCATTTTTTAAAATCATAAATGGATGTTGTATCTTATCAAATGCTTTTTCTGCATCTATTGATAATATCATATAATTTGATCCTTTGTTTTGTTAATGTGGTGTATTACACTGATCGATTTGCATATGTGCAACTATCCTTGTGCCCCTGGAATGAAACCCACATGATCATGTTGTATTATTTTTAATGCATTATTGTACTCAATTTGCTAGTATTTTGTTTAAGATTTTTGTATCTGTATTCATTAGAGATATTGGTCTGTAGTTTTCTATTTTTGTGTTATCCTTGCCAGGTTTTGGTATCAGGGTTATGTTGGCCTCATAAAATGAGTTAGGGGGTATAGCTTTTTCTATTTTTTGGAAGACTTTGAGAAGGCTAGGTACCAAATCTTCTTTGAATGCTTGGTAGAATCCACTAGTGAAGCTATCTAGTCTAGGACTTTTAGTTTTTAAGAGTATTTTTATGGTTATTTCCACTCTTCAGTGTGTATTGGTCTATTTAGATTCTTCATGATTCAGTCTAAAAAAGGTTTAAGTTCTAAGAACTTATTGATTTCTTTTGGTTATTGAAATTTATAGTATATAGTCTTTCATGGTATTTTAGTATAATCCTTCATGTATCTCTGATGTCTGTGCTAACTTCTCTTTCATTCCTGATTTTGTTTATATGAGTCTTTTCTTTCTTTTTTTTAGTGAGTCTTGAGCTGTCAGTGGAATTTTAAGGTCACCAACGATGACTGTGTCTTTCTCTATTTTCCTTTCAGTTCTGTTAGTAGTTGCTTTATATATTTTGATGCTCCGTGATTGGGTGCACATATATTAAGAAGTGTTATGTCTTCTTGGTATAGTGCTCCCTTTGTCATTAGAATATGTCCATCTTTATCTTTTGTTAAATTTGTTATCATGAAATCTATTTGTCATATGTAACTGTGGCTACACCTGCTTTTCCTTGGATGTTATTTGCTTGTAGAATCATTTTCCTCTTTTTCTCTTTGAATCTACTTTTGTTCTTGCAGCTTAGATGTGTCTTCTGAAGGCAGCAAATGGTTGGGTTTGTTTTTTTATCCAAACCATTAGTCTTTGCCTTTTTATGTTGAATTCAGTCCCCTTATATTTAGGGTGTTTATTGATACATGCGAATTTCTATGGCTCTTTTATCTTTGTTATCTGATAGTGCTGTTTCCATTTGTTCTTTTTTTGTGTACCTGTCTCTTTTGTTTGCTGGTATTTCATACTTGTTTTTTTCTCTCTTTTTAAGCTAGGTGTCTCAGCTGTGTGTGTGTGTGTATGTGTGTGATTACCATTGTTTATGAAAAAGAAATTTTTATATATACAATAGTCATTATTCTTTTGAATGCATCTGATCTCCATCTTCTGTAAATTCAGATCTTTACCCTTTATCCTTTTATGTTTTCGTTGTCACAAATTATGTCTGTTCATGCTGTAAATTTGTTAGTAACTTTAGTTGTAGTTTTATTACCCTTTGTTCTTTGTTTCAGGTAAAATAACACCCTTGAGAATTTCCTGCAGTGGGAGATCTTCTGGTGGTAAATTCCCCCAGCTTCTTATATCTGGAAAAGTGTGTGTTCCTCCTTCAAATCTGATGGATAACTTTGCTGGATATATTATTCTTGGCTCTTAATTTCTCTCTTTCAGTAATTTGAATACTCGATTCCACTTTCTTCTGTCTTGTAGTGTATCTGCTGAGAAATCTAATGATAATCTAATGAGATTTCCTTTATAAGTTACTGTCTTTTTCCCCCGGGCTGCCTTGAGAATTCTTTCTTTGTCATTAATTTTTGACAGTTTTAGTACAATGTGCTTTGGAGTAAGCCCCTTTTGGGTAACTAGGTGTTCTGTTTGCTTGTTGGATTCAAGGGTCTAGCTCTTCCCAACTGTTTGGGGTATTCTTATCAACTATTTATTTGAATAGGCTCTTCATTCCCTTTTCCCTCAGTTCTTCTTTCCTATACCTATTATTCCTATATAACTCTTTCTGATGGAGTCAGATAGTTCTCAGAAAGTTTTTTATTCATTTTATGTTCAAATCTCTCTCTTCTTCCCTCTGCATTATTTCTAAGTTATTATCTTTAGTATCACTAATCCTTTCCTCCATCTGATTCACTCTATTTCTTATGCTCACTAGTTCATTCTTGATCTCTTTTACTGAATTCTTCACCTCCAGAATTTCTGTGTGGTTCCTTTTTAAAGTTTCAATTTCTTTGGTAAAGTACTCATTTTGTTTGTTGATTTATTTTCTGAGCTCATTAAATGGCCTGTCTTTATTTCTTGCATCTTGTTGAATATTTTCAGAATACAATCTTGAATTTGGTCTCTTATATCACACATTTGTATGTGTTTATATTTGTTTTCAGGCATTTTTACTGTTCTCTCTGAATTGCTTCGTTGTGTTGTTTATTCATGGTATTTGATGAATATCTTCTCCTGTAAGTGTCTAGCTATGAGTGGCATTTCTTTAGCAGATTTACATGAAGAGGTCTTTCTATTATTTTCTTGTAGGTGGTGCTGAATATTAGCTCTGTGGTATCTCAGTGCTGTACCTCACAGCCTGATGTTGCCGACACTGTAGCTGTATGCGTTGGGGTGGAGTGGACTGGGGGAACCTGGTAGCCAGCATTTCGTGTTGTTTAGTCCTCCCAGTAAGGGTGACCTCAGAGCCCTGCAGGTTCATCTCTGTACCCGAACCCTGGAACAAGTCACAGAATGCACTTTTTTCTCAGGGAGAAAAAAATAGTGATTCTAAAGCACCAGTTCTTGGGTTTGCAGATAATGTGCTCTGCCACCCAACACCAAGGGCAAAGGGAGGTGAGCTCTGGGAGCTACCTGGGGGCCAAGCTCTGTGGTTTCTGTGGCTTTGTTTCCCAGTCTGAAATGTTTGCTTCTCAACAACTGAGGCTGCACTTCTATGCCGTATTCTTCCCAGGTCTCTGGGCTCAGCCACAGCACATACTACTCATTCCTACAGGAATGCTCACCAAATATTTTTTTCTCTTCCCAGCTGAAGTTGGCACCAGCCACAACTCAATTTCTACCCTCTCCATGTTGAGCCCCACCATGTGCTTCCTGCTGCAGGGCTGTGTCCATGGCTCATCTCAGCTTTTCTAACTTCTTGTTTTCCTTTTTCACTCCCACTTGTTACCTTTAGATGTTTCAAAGCACAGATCTCTCAGATATGTTTGTGCGTTGAACATGGAAACCCCTGTTGAGTTATAGCTCTTGAAACTGTGTAAACTTCAAGGGAACAGACTAAAGGGAATCTCTCAAACCACCATTCCTCTGATGTCACTCTTGGGTTTTGCCTCTAAAACCTCAGGAGCTGTTGCCTTTCATGCTTGTTTTACAAACTACCATTTTATAGGTGAATCACAGAAAGTTACCACAGGAGCAGAGGGATTCACAAGGACCTGAAGAGAGAAAGCAAAGAAGAGGGTCACATCTGCAGAAGTTAGAGCCCGGGGCTATCAGTGAGAAAAGCAGTGTGGACTCATGGCCACATTTCAAGAGAGGAGTAGAGACGATGAGATGCTGTGTACATTTTTAGTTGAAAAGATGTCTGCTCCAAAATACAGAGGTATTTTACAATCAGAAAGTGATCTGTAAGGAGCTTCAGTTGAAGTTTGAGATTAATAAATTCAGCACCCATAGAATAATAGACAAAATATGAAAATGGGAGCTCTTTCACATAGAAGAAGGGTAACAGGAGAGGAGAAATAGAGAGGTTCTCCCTGACCCAGAGCAAGGATGGAGGAACAGGGACCAACACTAACAGAAAGAACAGGAGAAGCATCTGGACTGGGTTGCTCCATAAGGAATAAATACCTGCTACACCAGAGCATGTGTAAAGGACACTTGCCTAAAGGACACTTGACCACATTTGAAAAGTCAAGAAATTTATGCAGATACACATTCATAAATGAGTCTTCAGTAGTCTCTATGTCATCCTGTTGGTGAGTAAGAGATAACCAACTAGGGTTGTGGGAAGGACCAAACACACCACACCTAACACAAAACAGATGAGCTCAATGGTCACATATACTCACAGCCTAGGGAGGAGGACACCAGACAACACACAGGACCACACAGGAGTTGTACTCAGCAGCAGGGTACATGAGCACGAGCTGTAGTAACAAGAGGTCGGGTCCCCCTTTAGTCCCTGCGGAATGATATAGTTGACTGCTTTGAATAATTCTGAGTTCTGGCAGGAAACTGAAGATTGCTACTCTGGGGATACAGGAACTGCCCCTGGTCCCCGCAATAAGCAGGGTCATTGGGCTGGGTGACCTTGTCTGTGGGGACAGAGTAAGGAAGGGAATGCTGTGAAGGTGGCACATCATATTGAAGCGTGCTTTGGGTCACACACTACCATGACCCGATGTGGGGAAAGGCAGGCAGTGCCAGCCTGGATCAGAAGCACAGTGTTTATTCAGATTACAGGATGACTCTCGAGTTCAGCACCTGTGCAACTGGAAGCGTGCCTGTCTCCTAGTTCACCTGCCGGCGGACCAAGGCATGGTTCACTGCCCGTAAAGTCTGTTTATAAACAAGGGCTGACAAGGCTTCTACCCTCACATCAATAAGTGAAAATGCCTCCAAAGGAAAGGCTGTAAAATATAGGACATAAGGCTTCCTTGTTCAAATTTAAATAGCGTTTTTTTGGGTCAAAACCAACGAAATAGTTTTATTTGATCCAATATGTGAGTCTTTGTAATAAATAGCTCCATTTACATTGAGCTATGATATGTTTTGTTTTCATTTCTTTTGTTGAGTTTAAGTATAAGAGAACTAAGAAAAAAAATAATTTACACAAGTTTAAACCTTTTTAGTATGCCAACATCTATGTGTGAAAGGAAGAACTTTTTTTTCCCCAAGTGAGAGGAGGGGAGATAAACAGCCCCCCTGCATGCGCCCCATCTGGGATACACCTGGCAACCCTGTCTGGGACCAATGCTGTGCTCTTTGGAGACCATGCTCACAGTGGAGCTATTTTTAGCACCTTAGGTGGCGTCTCCACAGAGCCATTCTCAGCACCTGGACCAATACACTTGAATTAATCGAGGCACAGCTGTGGGAGGGGAAGAGAAAGAAGTGGAAGGGGGATGGGTGGAGAAGCAGAAGGTCACTTCTCCTGTGTGCCCTGACTGGGAATCAAACCCAGGACATCCACATGCCAGGCCAATGCTCTACCAGTGAGTGAAACTGCCAGGACCAAGAAACTTTTTGATAGCTGCCAGGTTCAGTTTCTGAAATAGCATCATTATCTAGAGAAATAGACATACCGACTTTCTTTTGGATGCATCCATTTGTCGCATTTTCAACCATTGTTTCCACTCAGTCATTCCTTATGGTCTCACTTTGTATTGTTTCTCAAATCAAACTCAGATGTGTGGAAATCAACCTCTTGAAAAGCCACAGCTTCTTAGTGACACTACCTGCTCTCCCATGGGTGTGGCTTTCCATGCTTCAAGGTCATTGCTGTCACTTCAGACCTGATTATCTAGGAAATGATTGTTTCACTCAGGGTTCATTCAAATCCCTATCTCTGTTTTCACTTTGACCTTGCTTTTCTGCTTCTGGGTCATTTCTCAACTGATTAACATCTCTACTATATGGTAGACAAAGAAAAAAATAAACAAAAGACAATCTAATCCCATTTTCCTGCACCTAGGTGTTGCTGAAGGACTAGGAAACCTGCTGGGAGACATTGAAATGAGCAGGAGATGCTAAAATGTCAGTGTGAGCCTGGTCCTGATACTAGCAACCTCCTTTATGAATCCTGGAGACCCCCAGAGCTGCCCCACCCACAAACACTGGGCCGGTTGAGCCTGGAGATACCCATGCGGCTGCCCCATTGCACCCGGCCTGTGAGGTACGGGATTACCCGAGCTGCCCCAATGAGCCTTCTTTTCCCTGACCAAAGCTCCCAGAGCCTGCTCTGCACTGCCACGTGTTGATTTCAGGTAAAGGATAGACCCAAGGCCTTGGAACCCTGGGTTTTCTACAACTTTCATTTGGGAAATTAAGTCCATTTTTTTGCTCAGATTTACTTGGCACATGTCCAACAACCAACAGGGCAGCTCCCTGGCCTGTGCCCTGAACACCCAGCCTCCATGTCAGAGAACACGGTCCCTGCCACCCACACTCTACAGTGTCTCTGATACTTAGAAATCTTATCCCCTGACCAGGAGCTACCTTGGATTACACAACCAGCTGGGATCCAGCCCTGCCTTCCCTCCCCATGGACATTGGTTTAGACACTAAACTGTTCTCTTTTTCTTTCTTTCTTCTTTCTTTCTTTCTTTCTTTCTTTCTTTCTTTCTTTCTTTCTTTCTTTCTCTCTCTCTCTCTCTATCTCTCTATCTCTCTATCTCTATCTATCTCCCTTTTTCTTTCTTCAAGAGATAGATACAGGCAGACAGAAAGGGATAGAGTTGAGAAGCATCAACTTGTAGATACAGCACCTTAGTTGTTCATTGATTGTTTTCTCATATGTGCCTTGACCCAGGAGCTCCAGCTGAGCCAGTGACCCCTTGCTGAAACCAGCAACCTCAGATCATGTCTATGATCCCACACTGAAGCCAGAGACCCTGTGTTAAGTCAGTGACCTTGAGGTTTCCAACCTGGGTCCTCAGCATCCCAAGTGGACGCTCTATCCACTGCGCCACCACCTGATCAGCTGAGATTGCTCTCTTGGGAGCTACTTCTGAGGTCAAAATGTTCCACTACTAACCCTCCACCCCAATTCCCATTTCAACAGTCTGTTTGCAGATGTTATTAAATCATTATATCACTTTTTTCCATACTCCCAGATCATTAAGATTTGTCAATAATTACAATAACTAAGGACTGAGGTTGAGTTTTATTAGTTTCCTATTAATGAAATTGACAAATCATTTAATCAATTCAAAACATTGAACTATATCCAATATTGTTAAGATATCCATTGTCCCCAAATTGATCTATGAATTTAACACAACTCTACCAAATGCCCAGCAGATGTTTTAGTAGAAATTGACAATTTAATTCTAAAATGCGCATGGAAATTAAAAAGATCTAGAATAGCCAGAACAATTTTGAAAAAGAACTATATTACAGGGTTTATATGAAATAATATCAAGGGTAAAAGATGATTAAGCTACAACAATCAAGGGAGTCAAATATGAGCATGAAGACAGACGTATAGATCAGGGAACTAAACAGAGAGTCAGAAACAGACCATCTATAAGGGGTAAATTGATACTCAACAAAGTAGAGTTGAGAAATAAAGAGTTTTCAACTATAGTAGAAAACTGAATATCCACATAGAAAATAATGAACTGAAATCTTTTAACTCACATAGTACAGTATACTTTGTGGGAGAAGTTTTGTCCAAGTCCTCATCGCCAGTAACTGGGAGTGTGACCTTATTTGGCAAAGGTCTTTGCAGATGTGATTAAGGGAAGGACCTTGAGATGAGGTCATCCTGGACTGATCAGGTGGACCCCGAAGACACAGACAGAAGAGTTGACACACGGGAGAAGACTATGCAGAGATGAAAGCAAAGACCGGAATCACGCTGCCACTAACCAAGGCACAACTGGAGCCCCCAGAAGCTGAAGGAAGCAGGACGACTCCCTGGAGCCTTCAGAGGGAGCACGGACCTGCCAGATTTCTGGCCTCACAGTGTTGACGTAATGCGTTTCTGTCATTTGAAGCTACCACGTTTGTGGCCATTGGTCATGGCAGTCCTAGAAAACTAATACAATGCATAAAACTTAACTGAAAATGTGCCCTGGCCAGATAGCTCAGTTGGTGAGAGCATCGTTCTGAAACACAGATTCACAATTTGATCGCTGGTCAGGACACATAGTGAACGGATTGATACTCCTATCTCTCCCTCTCTCCCTACCGCCTTTCCTCTCTCACTAAAATCAATTTAAAAAATAAAAGTAAATGAACTGAAAATGTATTATACGCTTGAATTTAAGATCTGGAACTATAAAGTTTCTAAAATGGAGCACAAGAAAAAGTCCTCGTGACCCTAGTTGCACTGAGCAAAGATTTCTTAAGTAGGACAGAAAAAAAATTAAGCTAACCACAGAAGAAAAACAAAGTGAAAACAGCTGCTTTTTGAAAGACACCATTAAGAAAATTAAACAGCAAGCCAGAGACTGCGGTGAGAATACAGAGGAATTGAAACTCTTACTCTGCTGACAGGTATATATTTAATAAAATGTCACCTGCCCCCTCCCGGCCTCCACCGGCATCCTTGCTCCTTCCCCTCCGCCCTACCACCACCACAATCACATACCCGCCTGCCCTCGGTCACGTGGACCCAGGCTTGGTTGTGTGGTCTCTCCCAGGGTTGTGGTTCCAGCAGACAAGGCTCTGTCCTTCTGCTCCCCTGCCTGGAATCATACAGTACAGATTCCGTTGTGTCTGGCTTCTGTTGTTCAGCAAAATGCTTTCGAGAAATCTCCCTGCTTCTGCACGCATCAGGACTCCATCCTGCCACTGCCGGAGGTAAGTATTTCACTGTGTGCATAGACCACGCTTTGTTCTCCCATTCACCTGTTAGTGGGCCTTTGGGTTGTTCCTGCCTTTCACCGTGACAAATAAAACTTCCGCGGACATCCATTAATAAGTCTTCGTGTGGACACACAAAATTTGGGAGCACATGCTAATCATATGTTTACATTTTTAGAAAAATTACCAAACTGGTTTTCACACACTTTATCAGGATTATGGGGGAAATATTGCAGGGGTGAGGACAGTGTTACAGAAGCCTGGATGTAGCGGGGTGGGGGGCTTCCCAGGGCGGTGGCACATGTGCTGACTCCCAAAGGGTGAGCATGAGTCTGCCAGATGCACGGGGGGAGGGGTCTCTGAGACAGAAGACTGTAGAATGTGAGAAGCTCAGGGCTCAGGCTGAGGGAGGAGCTACGCAGAATTCACCAACAGGAGACTCTCATGGTGGAGATGGCCCGGTCCTACTTTACAAAGTAAAATGATTCAAATGTGTTTTATATTACTTTTCTATCAGGTATAACAAACTACCACAGATTTAGGGGCTTAACCAACACACATTTTTTTTTATCTCATGAGTGCTGTGGTTTAGGAGCTAGCTGGGCACATGGCCACTAGGCTCCTCGAGGCTGCAGTCCAGTATCGGCTGGCTGTGTTTTCATCTGGACACTCAGCTGGGGAGGGACTGGATCCCACTCCCAGGGACAATGGCAGCACGCAGTTCCTTTTTGTTGGAGGATTCAGGGAAGCTGGCTTCGTCAAGGCCAGCAAAGGAAAGAGAGACTCCAGAGTAAATCAGCAAGCAAGAGAAAATCTCATATAATGTAATGTGACCATGGGGGTGACACCCATCACTTTGGCCATATCCAGTCAGTTGGAAGCAAGTCATAGATCCTGCTCACACTCAAGGGAAGGAGTTCCGTAAGGACTTGAACCAGGAGGCTGAGATCACAGGGGCCACCTTATAGTCCATCTACCACAACACTGCATCTATATTGATGTTTCTTTACATAAATAATGAAGGATATTGAGGATCTAAACATAGTAATATATGAAGGACTTGCCTTGGTGGATGATATACATGCTTTTGCCCAATGTTTTTTCCAGATTAGAGAAGGGTTCAATACAAAAATGATAGGCTCTTTTAATGCAAGACTGAGTGCATGAAATCATTGCTGTGCCTGACCTGTGGTGGCACAGTGGATAAAAACATTGACCTGAAATGGTGAGGTCACCATGGTCACCTGGTCAAGGCACATATAGAAGTTGATGCTTCTTGTTCCTCCTCCTTTCTCTCGCTCTTCTCTCTCTTCTCTCTCTCTCTCTCCTTCTCTCTTTTTCCCCCTCTCTAAAATGAATAATTTCTTTAAAGGGAGAAAATCTTTAGGCCCTGGCTGGTTTGCTCAGTGGTAGAGTGTCAGACCATTGTGTGGATATCCCAGATTTGATTCCCTGTTAGGGCACACAGGAGAAGTGCCCATCTGCTTCTTCACCTCTTCCCCTCTCATTTTTCTCTCCCACTCTCTCTCTCTCTGTCTTACTCTCTCTCTCCCTCCCTCCCTCCCTCTCCCCTCTTTTACAGCCATGGCTCAATTGGAGCAAGTTGGCCCCAGGCGCTGAGGATGGCTCCATGGTTCTGCCTCAGGTGCTAAAAAGAGCTCAGTTGCTGAGCAGCAGAGCAACATCCCAGATGGGTAGAGTATCACCCCCTAGAGGGCGTGATGAGTGGATCCTGGTCACAGTGCGTGTGGGAGTCTGTCTCTGCTTCCTCTCCTCTCACTGAATAAAAAAAGAAAGAATGAATGGAAGAAATCACTGCATCTTTAACAAGTGATTATCTTTTGTTCTCAAAGAATGCAGCACTTTGATAGCTGAAATTCTATAACTATTATAGACAGTGAAGTCTACTGCCTTTTGTTCTTTCGAGATAACATACTTGTACCACACTGCAGTGATGCCTCATTTTACTTTGGCTGCTTATTCATTGATACAATAACTTTTTAATCACCTTGGGAAAATATTTTTTAAAAATTGAATAAAATTTTAATTATAAAATTAAAATGTTTTTCCCCTAAAATATTTTTTAAATGTGCAAATGTATACATTCTACAGTGGTGTTTATTACTTTATGTCTACTGTATAGATAAGGAATACTATGATCTTTTAATATCATTTATGATGGTATTTAAATGATGAAACACAAAGTGAAACACAAAGTAGTTAATATCTACTAAACAAATTAAAATACCTATAAATGTAGATATTTAAACCTTTGCCAGAGAACATAATTTAACTATCAGTAAATTATTTGTTGAGTATTTACTATATATACCAAACTGGTTAAAATGGTTTTCCCTCAGAAAGTTGGAATTCCAGAGTGCTAATTAAATATGCATATTCCAATGGTTAAAAGATAGTAATTCCCCAAGTTTAACTTCCAAATAGAAAAAGAAAAATAACATATAATTAACACTCTCCAATGGGGCTAGATACTAGGAAATTCTGCTTTCTCCATTATGAAGTGAAGCCCCCTCACCACCGACCCATTAATTACTATTTAGCAACATAGAAAAACATAGTGTGATATTAATATTCTGTTTCTCCAGAGTAAACACTACTTATAGAATTTTTTTATATAGAATATTCTCTAGGTATGTGGTTTCAATGAATTTTTAAAAAATACAATGTGAAGTTCATGGTCCTGCCTTGAAAGGAGACAAATACGATAGGTGCACTTTCTGTCTCCTATGCAGTCGCTCCGACTATGTGACCAGATTTTCACAACCTTCTTCAAACAAGGGAGAAGATATGGACACGGGGTACATGAAAACATGCTGTGTTGCTTACTTCACTGCTTAGCAAACCATGTTCTACAATGTTTAAAGCACCCCCTGGTGCCTCCAATAGATCCTGGCTGCCCCTCCCTTTTCCCAAGTCAGGCTCATGACAATGAGCTGCAACATGGAATTAAAAATGAGAGAGTGAGAGGCGTGGAGTGGGTTGCATGCAAAGTGGATTTTGTGCAAATGTGAATTCATGGCTACACTGAAAGCCAAGGTCACTTTTTAATATGGAATTGAAATCCACCATGAGTTAAGTAAAAAGTTAATTAGAGAGGTTCACCAATACACTTAAGATGGCAGAAGAAAGATTCCGTGAGGGAGGAAGGGCAGCCCTGCGAAGCTCTGGCTCGCCACACCCCTCTCCTGAATTTCCATGGGGAATGCTGTGAAGGCCCCTGGGTGTGCAGTCCTGGGGGCCACGGGTGCCTCTCCCTGCCCCCCTGTCACATCTGCTTGGGTGGGGGTGATGACTGCTTGTAGGGGTCTATAGGGCTGCCCACGGTGCCCGTGTCTGGTCTGGCTGCCCTGTTAGGGTCATACCTGGTGCATCCAAATCAGGGGCGTGGGCAGCTGTGCCAGAAACTTACTGAGGGCCATGTTGTCCCAGTGTTTTATTTCTGAATTATCAGCATGGCTATTTCCAACAGGCCAGGAAGTAGAGAGAATGACTAACAGACCTCGTCCCACCCCCAGTTACCATCAGGAGTATCCTGTGTTCACCTTCCTCTCGCACCGTGAGATCTGGATGCTCCCCACATGCCCACCTGGGGCTCGCCTGTGCAGGTCTTGGGCCCTGGGCCACGGGCCCCATAGTCAGGACTCCCAGCTCCTGAGAGGGTCATCACTGTCACTCAGCACAACACAGGGATCGGGCCACCCTCCTCTTTGCCCCTCGAAGTGACAGAGCCCAAGAGGGGGATGTGGTCAGTGGCTTGTGGGTTTTATAGAATTGAGACTCTGTGTTCAGTGAGCATGTCTGGTGCAAACCCTGAAGCCATTCATAGAACAGACATTACCTGGGGCGCTTGAGGAAATTGGTGCCACTGTCACCATTCTGGGGAGGAGAGCCTCATGGTAGCAGGACTGCTGCCCAGAGCCCGGTCCGGGACACGGCTTGCCGTGCTTTCTGCTCTTGGCTTCAGGATGTTAAGCAGCCTACCAAGAACTGGGGATGCCAGGAAGGATGAGAAGCTCCCCACACACTCCCACTCCACCCTGAACACAGCCCTGTTCTCGTCATGGTCACTGGTGGGGGGCAATTCTGTCAAATTCCAGTGTGCCGCCTTTCACCCTTGTCCGGCTCCTAACTGCCCTGAGGACTGCACGACATTCGTCACCACCACCAGGCTGTCCCAGGAAGTCGATAGTGTCTTGTGACTATAAATAACCGTCCAGTGAGCAGTTCCACACACACACTGGCAGCGCAGTTTTGGACGACTCCCTGTGGGGGCCTGAGGGTGCTTTGTGGCCTGTTGTGACTGAGAACGGAGCTCGGTGTTAACCTGCCACCCTCTTACTTGGTGTTCTGAAAAATATTTTGAAAGCAGTAGAGGGAAAAGGTTTTTATAGGGCAAGTGTGCCCCCTTCTGCATGAGCTCGTCATCACATGTTCCCTGCACCCTCTGTGTGTGTGTGTGTGTGTGTGTGTGTGTGTGTGTGTGTGTGTGTGTGTGTGTGTGGTTTACACACATGCAATTGCCAAGCCCAGGGCTGCCTGCATATCTCTGTGGGGGCTTGTGGGGTGTTGCTCAGGAGGGGCAGCTCCCAGGACGGAGTTGTACCTCGCAGAGGGAACAATCCTGTGTTGCAAGTGTGACTGTGCAGGCCTTCTTGTCTGCTTTGCCGAGGGTCACAGGGGTGATGGTGACTCCAGACGAGAAGCCTGTGAGCAGGGTGTGTCCTGCATTCACATTGGCCCAGTCTATGTCTTGCCTTGAAAGGAGGGTCCTTGTGTCAATGGTGAGGAAGCCAATGGTGCCAGTTTGTGAGGGGCCCTGAGCTGGGGTATCGTGTGCAGCCGAGGCATGGTGAGGGAGGGGCTCATCTGTGGCCTGAGGAACAAGGACGAGGACACTGACAGTGCTGAGGACTTCTTAGTGCCCTGTGTTCTGGTGAGGAGAGGGTGCTTTGAATGTGGTGGTGACCCTGACCCTTGTGCCTGGGGCAATGCACTGTCTGCTCCACGTAGGGTCCATCTTGGGAGTGGTGTCCCCAGGTCTCCCTGTGTGGTGACCTCCTGCCCTCCTAGGCTGTATTGCTCTTGTCTGTAGACTTGGGGAGGACAAAGGGTGTGGGGGGTGTGGGGCTTTAGCTGGGGGAAGAGGCTCTGAAATGAGGTGGTGGCTGGAGTAAGGCAATGGAGTGTCTCCTGTCCCCGGGCCTGTGCTGGGCACCTGCGAGGGCCTGACTGCTGTCTCCAAGCAGCCCTGCTGAGAAAGAGGTGGAGGGTGGGTACTCTCCTCGTGGGTAGGGGTACCAGGTCCTGGCAAATCTCCTGGATCCGAATGATGTGTGTGCTTCACTCTGACAGACCTGCTTACCATGTGTAGCTCTGCCTCACCTGCCCCAGCACATTCTCAGGAGTCTGCAGGCAGGTTACAGGTCCATGTCCCTGGGCAGGGGGCAGGCAGGCAGGTCCTATTCCTAGGGGGGTTCCTCTGTCTCAGGGATGCTGAGTTGGGAGCACGCCCTATGGTGGGAGCATCCCTCTGTCTCAGGGATGCTGAGTATGGGGTAGGCCTTACGGTGGGAGCGTCTGTCCCTCTGTCTGAGGGATCTGAGTGGGGGCAGGTCCTATGCCTGCCCAGTACACTACTGTGTCTGTTTTCTGTTTGGGCTGCATAGGAACCAGACAGACGTGACCTGCCGTCTGTGGTGATGGGTTTAGGGGGACACACAGATGCATGAGGGGCGTGATGATGGCTGATGAGGCCCACCGGGTGCCCAGAAGCTCCCTGGGGGACAGATCCCAGGAGGACATCTTCCTGGGCGGCTGAGGTTGTGACGGGGGTCCTCTTCCCCACACAGGGCTCAGCAGGTGCCTGCCCCTCACATGGAGCTCTTGTGTGACCCTGGGCATCCTCACCTGTCAGATGCACTTGGGATGAGTGCCTCACTCTACAGTTTGAAAGTCTTCTTTGGCCGCCGTTACATATTTGTGTAGCTCTTTAAGATGTGATAGAAGACGTGGCTAGGCAAAAATGAAATAAAAATCACCCTGATCTTACAGAATAAAGGGAGGGTCACAACCATAGTTGAGGACGTCATGGGATGTGCGATGTGACCTGACAACATATGACGTGATTTGATGTGTGATGTAATGTGACATGTTATGTAACGTGTGGAATATGGCATGTGACGTGGTGCACTGTGTACCCTGTGATGTAGGCCTTTTCAGGTGGGGCATTTGTGACATGGCTGGTTTCTCCCTGGCCGCTGTGCAGGTTTGCACCAGCCTTCAGTTCCTTCCTTCCTTCCTTCATTTATTCTCTCACTCTTCGTTCATTGTTCATTCATTCACTCCTTTGTTTGCTAACTTGCTCTCATCCATCATTTGTGAGGCACCTGCAGACCCTGTGGGGAACCACAGAACAGAGGGATTTCCTTCCCTTTCTCCTGGGGCTGCTGGGTTTGGGAAAAGCCAGCGCCTGGAAGGTGGGGTGGGGGGTGTGGCTGTGGGTTGAGAGCTGATCCCGCTGCTGTGCTCAGTGTAGCTTACCTGCCCCTGTGACTACAGCCTGTGTGTCAGCGGGCAGTGTCCCAGAATGCCGACTCCTCCTTGTCACTCTGTTTCAGCCTGGCCCCTGACCACCCCCTTCCCTGTTGTCCCCCAGGGTTTGGGGCATTCCGGCCCCCACACATCTGGAGTCAGGAAGAGCCAGGCTGGCCAAGGGTCACGTCTGACCTTCCGCGTGTGGAGCTGTTGAGCCTCTCTGAGCCTCAACTTCCTTTCTGTAAACGGGCAGCGTGCACTTGTGTGGCTCAGAGAGTAAGCACCAGGGGAGGAGGTCTTGTCTCAGGGTCACTTTGTGGGCTCAGCGAGTGTCTGTCCAGTAGGTCATGGCTGTCAGTAAATGTTTGCCTGCGGGGAAGGTAGATTTGGGTGTGGAGGGGGGGGCACTCCTCACCCACCAGGGTTTGAGTGACAAGGAAGGATTCCCTTGCTTTAAATGTTTGGGTCCACTCTCTTCTGGCTTGTAGAATTTCTGATGAGAAGTCCCATAATAACCTAATGGGCCTTCCTTGCATGTTATATTTTTCTTTTCCCTAACTGCCTTGAGGATTCTTTCTTTGTTATTACACTGGGAACAATTTGTCTTTTCATTATCTGTTGCATGAGGTTTTTGAACTATTTCCATATATCTCTGCATTGCTGATTCCAAATCTGAAATCCGTTTTTTTGGTGCATGCTCTAATTTTTATGCAATTTTAATTTCTTTTTGTTACAATTAATGGCATGCATTGGTTTATAAATTGGAGTTAAAGGGCAATGACTCTGCAATTAATGTTTTACAAACATCACTTTTACATAATTGCAGTTGTTTTTAAATGTAAAATATTATTATCTGATAAAAACACCCTCTTATTTTGTTTTAAGATTGAATCATGGCTTCTTTGAGTAGGTATAAATGTAAGAATAGTCCTGACACCTTCTGTTATATATGTGGCTGTTACACACTTCAAAATCAAAGGCACAATATTTCATCATTTGTGACACATGCATATATTGCTTATTTTCAAGCTCCCCTTGGCCATCAAGACAAGAATTGGGTTGCTCATATTGTGTGTCATAATTGTGAGGAAATGCTTCGTGACTGGACAAAAGGAAAACACAAAGGAATCCTTTTTAATATTCCGATGGTTTGGCGTTAACCTAAGGACCACAGTAGTGACTGTTATTTCTTTCTGAGCCGTACAAAGGGCATTGGCAAGAAAAAACGGCATATGATCACATGTCCTAATATTCCTTCAGCAATACAACCTATCCCACACTTGGAGACACTCCTGGTTCCAGTTTTCAATGGTTTTATTTCTTCTAAAGATGAAGAAAGTGAATATGGTGATCAAGTGTATTTTGATAAGATGCATGAGGAAATGGTTGTAGAATCTGAAGGGTCTTCTTCTGATGCCAAGCAGTCATTAACCCCTCAGCAGTTTAGCCAACTCAAATTGAATGACCCCAGACAGGGGTTTCCGATTGGGTCTCCATCAGGGCAAACGCGGGAGTCTATCTCCTGTCCTCTCACTAAAACAAACAAACAAAAAACAAACAAACAAATCTTATAAAATTTTATATGTCCATTATATCTCAGTAAAGCTGGGGAGAAAAAGAATGATGAATAGAGAACCAAATGAATATCAAAACCTATAGTTATTGAGTGTTGACAGAGAAAAGAGTCATGTCTATGGAACAAAGGAAAGTTTAGAGACAGATCACACACATATGTAACTTTCTTACTTGGCAGAAGTTATGGGAGAAGAGTGGGAAAAGAAGAAATAATCAGTAAATTGAACTGGAAAATGGGTTCTAAATACAGGGGTGGGCAAAAGTAGTGTTATTTTTCCAGCTTGATTGAGATATTCCTTGACATACAACACTATAAGTTAACAGTGTACAGCATGATGATTTGGTACCTGTATACTATACTGCAAAATGATTACCATAATAAAGTTCATTCATGTGTTTTTAACATTAGTTTTTATTATGTATAACTATTTTCTTCAAACCTAATTATTTCTGACCTAGTGTACTTTTCAACGAAAAACAAAAAGATAACTAGCTTCATTGTCAACGTTCAGTGCTAGTTAGTGCGCAAGCATTATTCAGGTCAACCTCCTCGGCCTGCGGTTCACCAGAGGATCGGCTGTTGGGAGTGGGAACCCCCACGAGAAGGAACAAGCCCGAGCCACACGGACCCCACACTGTACATCCCCAGCGCAGGTTGAGACCAAGGGAGGTG
Source organism: Saccopteryx leptura (assembly GCF_036850995.1). Classification (NCBI taxonomy): domain Eukaryota; kingdom Metazoa; phylum Chordata; class Mammalia; order Chiroptera; family Emballonuridae; genus Saccopteryx; species Saccopteryx leptura. The sequence goes on along the minus strand of NC_089504.1, from coordinate 98,292,315 downwards.
TGACTCGCACTTCCTCCGACCACCGCCAGGGGCGCCAGGCCGCGAGGAGCCGGACAGACGGGAGCGGCGGCGGCGGGATGGGCGTGGCCGCAGGCGGGGGCGCGGTCCTGCAGCGGCGGGGCGGGGCGGAGACCAGGACCGCAGAAGGTCTCCGCGGGGCCCGGGCAAATCGAGCCGCTCCGGACCGCTTTGGCTTTGCGGAGGGAGCGGAGACCCGGCGCCGTGAGCATGCACGCTGTCCTAGGAGCCCTTCTCAAGCTGCTGTTCCTTTTGTCCGCGCAGCCCGGGAGCCCAGGGGCCGCCGGGGAGCCCGGTGAGTCGCGCGCCTTTCCGGACGTGTGCCGGCCGCTCAGCTCGCGTGCTCGTGTTGTCCACCGTAGTCCTGGAGGGGTCCTGGGTGGTTCTGAAAACGGGGCATTAAAAAAAAAAATCTTTGTGAAATAAGTAAATCAGAAAAAGCTAAGAACTATATGATTTTACACGTAGGTGGGATATAAAACTGAGACTCAAGGACTTAGATAAAAGTGAAGTGGTTACCGGGGGGGAGAGGGTGGGGAGAGAAGCGGTGTGAAGAGGTAAAAATACACGGACAGAAAGTGATTTGACTTTGGGTGATGGCACACAATACAATCAACAGTTCAAATGCTATAGAGATCTTCACCTGAAACTTGTGTTCTCTTATTGATCAATGACACTCCGTTAAATTTAATTTTCTAAATAAATCATAAAAATTAAAATTAAAAAGACAACAAAACATCTTCAAGTCCCAACGCAGCGCTAAGCTAGGGTTGCGCGCAAGGATCTGGCTAACCAAGCAAAGCCTGTGTGACTTTGAGGTGGATCCAAGCGCTGTGTTGGACACGCGTGGGAAAAGCTCCAGTGGTAGGGACACGTGCAGTTCGCACGCGTGTGCTGAGACGCGAAGAGGGACCAGCGAGAGGACCACGTGCGAGGATGAGAACCTGCGTGAGGTCCTGTGTGTCTTCGCGGTCCGGTGAGTGTGTGACTCGGCGGCAGGACGGGGCGCGGCGGCGGGTGCTGCCCCGCAGGGTGCGGGGGGAGCCTCGACCCTCCGCGGGCGCCGCAGGGCTCCGGGAGACCCGGCCCCTCGGGAGACACAGACACTGCGAAGGCGCACAGCCCGCCGCCCGGGTTCGTGCACGAGGGCGCGGCGTCCGCGCTGCGGTCCGGGGCGCTCTGACTCGGGGGCTCAGCGACGGCCCGCGCACCCGGGACCGGGACCGGCACTCCGAGTCTGACTCAGCGATGCTGCCGGATCCATTCCGCCGAGCTCATGACATTTTAATCTTGAAATCGAAAAAAGGTTAACAGTCATTCATTTGGATATCGCCGTCACAAAGCTTTTCTTTCCTTGAAGAACTTTAGGAAAGTCCACCTCATCCTCCCTCCCAACCACACGCCCCTCAAGCATTTTTCTAAAAATCAAGGCGTGGGCAATAGGAGGAGCCAGTGTGCTTTTCAGGAAAGTGTTAGTGGGCTTGTTCGGAAACGGACCTAGGTACTGGGCATCCATCCGGACTTGGCTCTTGGGGCCCAACTCCGCCCTCGCGGGGAATTTTGCGGCCAAGCGAAAAGCATTTCAAATAAAGGTACGCTCCCACGCACTCATCACAGGAGCGGGGAGGCTGTGATGATTTTATGACGTTATCATTTAGTAGTCACTCGTTTAATGCCAAATTGTGTGTATCACTCCTAAAAATGAGCCTACCCTCTATGCTGCTCTGTATTTCAGACTCAATTTGAATTTAGCTTTGTGCAACAACCCCCATGAATTAATTAAAATGGGGCATTTACATAAAATCGAATCCGTAGGTCCTGCAATAGCGCTCTTGTCATTTTGCCGAGAAATTAAAAACAACTAGGACTAAATGATTTGGCTGTACAAATAAACTGTAGAATAATTCAACAAACTACTTACTCTGAAGGAAGATTAAAAAACCACTGGAGGTCATTTTACTTAAAGCAAACGTGGCTTTAGAAATCCTTCCCATAAGAAAAGCAGAGGGTCCTTTGCCTTTCTGCCTCCTTAGCTGTAACCACAGGATATTGGCAAGATCAGTTGTTTCAGTTTTTTTGATATTTCTTTATTTTCTGTTTGCATTTTATTCCCTAAAATCCATGGAGGTATCACATGCACACTATCCTTTTTAGGACTCGCTTGCCTTGAGGTGCTGCTGTGTGTCTCCATATCCATGCAGATGATTGCATCTAAATTAGATGGGTGAGGCCCCGGCCTGGTAGCTCAGTTGGTTAAAGCATCCTCTGTTACACCAAGCTGGCAGGTAGCTGGTCAGAGCACGTACAAGAATCAACCAACAAATGCATAAATGAGTGGAACAACAAACTGAAGTTTCTCTCTCTTCCTCTTTCTCTCTTCCTCTCTTCCTTTCTCACTAAAATCAATCAATAAATAAAATTACAAAAATAAATTGTATGTGTTGGTCTGTTAGGGTGTCTGGCTGACTCTTCAAATGTCAGTGCTAGGTTTCATTTTTCAGCCTCTTTTTATTTAGATGCCTTTAGCAATTGTTATTCAATATTCAGTAAATTAAACTGCTTATGTAAATTTGCACTGTTAGGACCTTTTTAAAGTACTTTAAAATGTTACGAGTTCTTGATCACCACAAATATGCTTATTGATAGTTCTCAAAGATTCATAGAATCTACACAAATTGCAACTGATAAGTTCTTGTTGATCTCATTTTGACACTGTCATTTGTAGCAGAAGTACTGGTGAATGACTCTCACTGTGGTCTAGGTTAGCTAATTTGACCAATTCAAGTTTTCATTAACTCCTGACTATTTGGGAAGTGTATGTATGTGTGTACAAGCAAGGTATGTCAAACATGTATTTGAAATCTGTTATGACTGAGTTAAGACAGAGGTCTCTCTACTCCTGCCCCACCATTTGAAAACTTCCACGGAGGAGTTGGCCAGCAGAGTGGATTTAGGCTATGAATGAGAAATGCTGAACATCAGACTGCTCAAGCTTTTGGATGGCTAGCCTTTTATCATTGAGGCCCTGGCCAGTGGCTCATGAATAGAGCCTCGGCCTGGCATATGGTCCTAGGTTTGATTCCCAGTCAGAAAACACAGGAGAAGCAACCATCTGTTTCTCCTCGCTCTCTCTCCCCACTTCTCTTCCTCTTCCCCTCCTGCAGCCAGTGACTCAGTTGGTTCAAGCGTGGCCCTGGGCACTGAGGATACCTCAGTTGGTTCCAGCCTGTCACCCTCAGGTGCTAAAAGTAGCTCAGTACTTGAGCATTGGCCCCAGACAGGGGTTGCCTGGTCTGGGTGCATGCGGGAGTCTGCCTCACTATTTCCCCTCCAACCACCTAAAAAAAAAAAGAAAAGAAGTGTTGGAAAACTCAATCTTTACAGACACATCTTTAACAAAAATGAAATATTCCCAAGCATTTAAAAGAAATTAATGAGGACTGTATGTAAATTTTTTAAACTAGCAAAGATCTTCTTCCCAAATAGTCCAATGACATTATTGTTGTATTCCCAGCTGGTTCTCACCAGTGAATCAGTCAGCCAGGGGCCAGACTGGGTGAAGTTTTGTCATCAGACATCCTCTCAAGGAACAGGATTTGCTTGAAGCATCGGACATCTCAGAGACTATACACATTTTGATGTGAATCTTTTTAGTCAATAAGAAATTTTTAGTCAGGGGGATTCTGCTCACGGAGAAAATTGTTTCTAAATGGCAAAGGCCAAGGACACCCCCACACACACACACACACACTATACAGTCTATGTCCTTTTGAAGATAAAACAAGTTGAATGGACTGCATCCTTTAAAATATGATGTGAGCCCTGGCTGGGTAGGTAGAGCTTCATCCCAGCAAGCCAAGGTCATGGGTTCCGTTTGATCCCCAGTAAGGGCACACACAAGAAGCAACCAGTGAGGGCACAACTAAGTGGAACAACAAGTTGGTGCTTCTCTCTCTCTCTCTCTCTCTCTCTCTCTCTCTCTTTTCCTTCCCTTCTCAAATCAATGGAAACATTTTTTTAATTAAAAAATATGACCTAGAACCTGATATTTTAGAAATGTAAACAATTACTTTGGCTTCCTTCTAGATCTCTGTGTCCTCAGCAGAACGAGTGTTATATGGAGCTGACCTTCTGAGTGGAACTCGGGAATAAAGTTTGAGTGTAGGTTTCAAGTTAGAATTCTGTTTTCTAGATGTTATTTTGTGGGCAGCTCTGTTCTTCCATACTAAGAGGCAAAACAGAGGAAGGTTGGAGCTCTCTGCTTTAGAGTTATCCTTGTGAATCTATTTCTTTATGAATTTCAAGACCTTTTGGGAAAGGAAATAATATAATCACAATAAGAAAATGTCAAGGTTTCAATAGCTTATTTAATGTTGTAAATCTGTCTCCTGGATTGTCCTCTCTCTGAAGAATAATGTTTACCCTCCCCCCAATCAGGAACAACATAATTGGAAGTTAAATTTTTTGTTTAATTCAGTGAGAGGAGGGGAGGCAGAGACAGACTCCTACATATGCCCTGGCTAGGATCCACCCGGCAAGCCCACCAGGGGGCGATGCTCTGCCCATCTGGGGCCACTGCTCTGTTGCTCCAGCCGAGCTTTCTTAGCGCCTGAGGTGGAGGCCATGGAATCATCCTCAGCACCTGGGGTCAACTCTCTCCGGTCAAGCCAGGGCTGCAGGAGGGGAAGAGAGAGAGAGAGAGAGAGAGAGAAGCAAGAGGGGTAGGGGTGGAGAAGCAGATGGGTGCTTCTCCTGTGTGCCCTAACCTGGAATCAAATCTGGGACATCCACATGCCAGGCTGATGCTCTACCACTGATCCAACCGGCCAGGGCCCTCTATTCCCCTTTTACTAAGACGTTTTATTCTGCATGGATGTTGAGTATTGTCAAATGCTTCTATTGATATGTTATGGATTATGAAAATTGATTTTTAAATGTTTAATCAGCCTTGCATTTCTTTGTTAAATTCCATTTGTTCACTATATATATATTTTGTATATTGGATTTGATTTGGTAATATTTTGTTTAGGATCTTGCATCTACATTCATGAGAGATAGTGGGATGTAAATTTATTTTAATATCTGTGTCTGGTTTTGGTATTAGGGTAGTGCTGGCCTCATAGAGCAAGTTAGAAAGCCCCCCCTCTGCTTCAGTCTTCTGTAAGGGATTATAAGGTATTGGTATGATTTTCCCCTTAAATGTTTGGTAAAATTCATCTGTGAAGCCACCTGGCCTGGTGCTTTCTGTTATTCAAATAATTATTTGAATAATATTTTCAAATTCTTTAATAGATATTGGCCTATTCAGACTGTCTTTCTTCTTGTGTGAATTTGGCAGGTTGTATTTTTCAAGAAATTGGTCCATTTCATCTAGATTATCAAATTTGTGGATATAAAGTATTTTTATATAATTCTTTTATTATCTTTTAAATGTCCATGGTATCTATAGTGATATCTTCTATTTAATTTCAGATATTAGTAATTTGCATCCTTTCTCTTTTTTTCTAAGCTAGCCTGGCTTATCAGTGTTATTGAGCTTCTCAAAGAGTCAGCTTTTGGTTTCATGGATTTTCTTCATTGGGTTCCTCTTTCCAAAGCCATTGACTGCTGCTCTAAGTGGAAGACTTTTCATAGTTGATTTTGTGTGTTGGAGTTACAGATTATCTGAAAGTTTAAAACATGGTCACTAGGCAAGAAACTCTTTTTATCAACAAGTTCTTACTTAATTAAATATTCTCTGCCATTTCCATTTTAGTATTTAGAATATATTATTTTATAATTTCAAATTTTCCTTGAAAATATGGAAGCTATCGTACAATGCTATGTTCTAAAAAAAGAAAGTTTTCCCTCTTCAACTACCAGCATGAAACCACTCAAACACAGGGAACATGAGGGATAATTTGACTATAAGAAGAATGAGTGTTTTAAATTTATGCCAAATGTAATCCCTAATAATAGTTTTAATTAATGAGCCATAATTTGTTGTATTGCAGCACTAAAATTAATATCAAATAGTTCTTTCACTGTTACTATCTGATTTATAATAAAATGTGAATTTTTCAACACTGTGGAATAATTTTAAAGGCACCACCCAAATCTAGTTCTATCCATTAAAGATCTCTGAGTTAATACAATGAATATAAACCAATACTTTGAAATAATTCACAACATGTTTTGCAATAGGAAAGGAAGCCTAGAAATAAAAATAAAAGTGTTTAACTATGGACTCTGCTAATGGCTAGGTATAAAACCTCTGTGTGCGCACTGTAAATAAATTAGCCAAGAACGGCATTATGTGCCATTTTGACTTTGTTCTGCCAAAAATATAACTGTATTCTATCCTTAGAATGCATAAGTTATTGGAACAGATAAGACATTAGAAATCACCCCTGTTCTCTTCTAACCCAATTCACATCAGATTGGGCCTTGAGGGTAATGGAATTAAACTGCCAGGTCTGTTGTGGTTATTCAAGCTCGTGGTGTGCACAGCAGTGCCACGTGTGGAACCACATGGGTAGCGCAGACATGGACACACTGGGCGCCTTCTGCACTTGCTCTTTCAGGGGCAAATAGAGATAGGGGTGGATGACATGGGGCTGGAGAATTACGCAAAGGTCACTGGCCCATCTTGCATGCTGGGGTTACAAGCTTGAAATGTTCTGTAGATAATAAGAGGTTATTACCTCCTCTCCACTGGGTGTGTGTCTGAGAGTTGGAAACTGGCCAGTGTTCCAGAACACTTGGCAAAGTTTAAAACTGGGGTCCAAATCGGTGAAAACCTGACTGGCAGTCTGCACGCAGAAGAATGCTCATGCCTTCAGAAGGGTGAGGAGGTGGCATAGGTATTTAGAAAGTTCTCAGAGCCCTCGACGGGCCACTAGGAACAGTGGATATTGTAGCTCCAGACGAGCTCCAGGCCTCACTGTTCTTTTTGGGAAAGATTCTCAGGTACCCCCCGGGTCCTTCCAAGTCCAGATGTTCTCACTGGTGCAGAGTCCGAGGAGGCTCACCAGGTGATTGTGTACTTTACACACTGGTAACTACTGGTATTAGGGCTGATTGGGGCTGCCCACTTGGGAAGAACAAAGAGGGCTGGAAGTCCATCTCCAGGGAGATTTGTAACCCACTCTTTTCCATTCCAGGGACCAGAGTTCATTATGATGTGTTAAAGGGTGAGAGATAAGCAGCAAACAAACTTGCTTTTTCTATGTTGAGGAAGCTTTAACCTAGTTCACACCTGAAAAGATACCACTTATATATAGTGGTGTGTAAACTGAATTTGAAAGTGCTAAAGAATCTAAGTCCAAATGCATTACCAACAAGTTGTAGCTATCCCAAGAAGTCTCTCGAATTCTGTTCAACTTATGGGGCAGGGTAGATTTAAGTAGTTTTAGAAGGAAGTCATGAGCCAGAAAACACTCAGATTGTCTCGTTTAGATTTGGAGGACTAAGTCAATTATGTTTTCCCCAGCTGTGGGAAATTCCAGATTTCTAAGATTCTACCTGGCCCTGGCTAATTGGCTCAGTGGCAGAGCACCGGCCAGGCATGTGGATGTCTGGGGTCTGATTCCCGGTCAGGGCACACAGGAGAAGCGTCCACCTGCTTCTCCATTTCTCCCCCTCTCACTTCTCTCTCTCTCTCTCTCTCCCCCCCTCCTGCAGCCAAGGCTTGATTGGTTCGAGTGCATCATCCTGGTCACTGAGGATGATGCACTCAGTGCCTCAGGTGCTAAAAATAGCTGGGTTGTGAGCATGGCCCCAGATGAGGTTGCCAGGTAGAACTCAGTTGGGGTGCATGTGGAAGTCTGTCTCTTTATCTCCTCTCCTCTCCCTTGGAAAAGAATAAAATAAAAGATTTTACCTGGAGGAAAAATATATGAACATATATACATAACTTTTAAAAACAGAAGCTGAAATATTTTGTAATTTCCGTTTAAGGCTGTTTTGTTGGCAGGACAAACAGTGAGCTATAGGTTAATGTGGCATTAGATTAGGCACAAATACTGAGGCAAGATTTGAGTATTTCATAAACCCAAATTATTATGTAAGCATGAAGACAAGGATGGCACAGCCCCTGATGTAATCCTACATCAAACATGAACAATTGTGCTATGTTTGTTTTCTTTATAAAACACACTACAGCAAATCATCACTTTCCCTTTAGAGTTCTTAAGTTTCTCTGAGAACCTAACCTGAGTACAGTGAACTTCTGAAGAACTGAGTACCTTTCAAAATTGAGTTTATTTCATATAATCATTCCTTATTAATACGAGTGGTTATTATAAAGGGAAATAAAGTGGCTTTGCCCGATTTAACTTGACTGTTGTCTATTTTCATACCTTAATTCTTTTACACATATTATTCTTGCTCTGCATGTTTTTTCCCCAAGTGATAAATTGTTGTGTTTTACAATTGTTTTTTGCCATCAAACCTGTTTAAAACCATTATTTGTGAATAATTCCGGTAGCTTTGAAGCATTTCAGGATTCATCTATGTTTTTGGATAGAAATATTTATCAGATTAATGATAAAATAATATTCTCTTAATGGGATTCAGATGTTTTTTAGTGATGCCAGAAAAAGAAAATGAAGTTGTATCATAACAGTTTTTGCTCTAAGGATATTAGTATAAAATTTAGACATTTCAGGTTAAAAACAATAGTTAATGGAGATTTTAGATGGCATCTGAGCCTTCCCTTTACATGGATATATGATATTTCTAGAAACACAAAAAGTGTACAGAAAACACTGTCCATACACTGAGCTGCTCCTACCCAAGGGCCATATGGAGTGTAGCCACCTGGCATTTGACCACATGCATTCTCAAATTTGACTTCGTTGGAGTTCATTGAAACAGCTGATTTCAAAGTTTCTAAGTTAGCGTTATAAAAAAAATTATCATTGAAATAAAAACTTTCATAGCCTGACCAGATAGAGGTACAGTGGATAGAACATTGACCTGGGATGCTAAGGACCCAGGTTTGAAACCCAGAGGTTGCCACCAGCTTGAGCACGAGCTCACCACCTTGAGCACTGGGTGGCCAGCTTGAGTGTGAGAACACGGACATGATCCCGTGGTCACTGGCTTGAGCCCAAAGATTGCTGGCATGAGCAAGGGGTCACTGGCTCGGCTGGAGCCCCCTGATCTCTGGTCAAGGCACGTTTGAGAAGCAATGAATGAACAAGTGAGGTGCTGCAACTGCAAGTTGATGCTTCTCATCTCTCTCCCTTCTTGTTTTTCTTTCTGTCTCTCTCTCACAAAAGAAAAAACAAAACAAAACAAAAACAAAAAAAGTTTTATAAAATTGTTCCTCAAAAGTAAAGATTACATTACAAAAGATTTATTTTTCTATTAAACTTTATATGCCTTGTTTTGAGGGAAGAATAAAGAATAACAGTATGGTTTGGAACTTGAGGTGGTGCTTTCTATATCTCTCTATGGGGAAAATGGCCTTATAGAATATTTTGAAGGAACTTTTAATATGTGATGGCTTGTTTCACTCTAACAAAAATAATAAAAGCAAACACTTGTAATCCTCCCAGCTACTCTATTAGTTGTGTGATATTATCCCCATTGTACAGATAAGAAAACTGAGGTTTAGAGAGGGCAAGGCATCCCAAGAGCAGACAACTGGTAAATGCCATCCCCATGACTGGCTCCAGAGTCCACACTTGGTTCTTCTTAAGCTCCCAGCCCAGTAGGGGAAACCCCAGAGTAGTGAGATGAGGAGGATGAGAGCAGAGGGGACTGGGTGGTAGCACCTGGGGAGACTCATGAAGGAAGCTTTGCTGGGACCCAGGTGGGCAAAAGAGCCGGCTTCCCAAGTTATCAGTTAATGCCGATAATGAGGTCCTCACTTGTGCCCCGCCCACTGTGACATGGAGGAAGTTGGCTAGCTCCCAGGGGCCCCTTTACACACAAAGGGACTGCCACAGACCTGTCCTTCCAAGTGCTGCAGAGAAATATCTGTGCTCATGCCCCAGTAGTAGCTGCAGAGCAGTGTCCTTCCAGTGCTCACACCTGCCACGGGGACTTCTAGCCATTCCTCCTGCCAGTTGGACCCCTTTGGGACTTTGCTGAGACCTGTGAGCCCTTCTCAGGGCAATGCTTGTAAATGCATAAAATGTATACCTAGTGCTGGAGGATAGCTAAAGCACCAAGTGACTTTCTGTTCCCATCCTGAGGAAGTGAAGGTCGAGGCCAAGCACCTGTGACTGAAAGCAGTTGCGTCCAGGGAAGGCCCAAGGACATGGGTGTATGGCCCAGCTGGAGCTTTCTGCAGGTCAGGAGTCAGACAGCAAACGGTGTAGTGTTTTGGATCAGAAAGGGCAAGAGAAATCTTATCAGTTTTGCAAAACTAAGCAATAAAATTATACACTGTATTCTGCTTATTAGTTTCTTATGCAGGATGACATAATTCTGCTTAATAAATTCGATACCTGATCTCTCCAAGGCACCTCAGTCCTGGAGAGATTGAGGTCCTCCACTTGCAGTATTGTTGCTGCCTCATTCCTTTGTGGCTCCTCTTCATGAAACCCTGAACATTAACAACAAGTGGTGCCTGAACAGGGACATGAAGAGGAAATAAGTTTTCAAGACTGCTTTTGGTTTTCAGCCCAAAGAAACCAGAGGGATTCATGTGGACGGGTAAGTCCCTACTCTGGGATAGTGGAGCAATGGGGAATTCCCCATCAAGTGACTATGAAGCTTATTCGTAGTGGCTTAAGACATTATTACATCGTTTCGGAGTCAAAGTTAAGAGAGAAACTTTAGACAAACTATGGTATTTTGTTAGAAGGCGTTGTTATTGTTTTACTCCCACAGAAAAAAATTTACTTAATTTAGGACAGTGGAGATTAGCAATGAAGTCTCTAGGGAGAGCTCATCAGTGTGGAGAAACCATTTTTTTAAAAGTCTGGTCCTGGCCCTGGCCGGTTGGCTCAGTGGTAGAGCGTCGGCCTAGCGTGCGGAGGACCCGGGTTCGATTCCCGGCCAGGGCACACAGGAGAAGCACCCATTTGCTTCTCCACCCCTCCGCCGCGCTTTCCTCTCTGTCTCTCTCTTCCCCTCCCGCAGCCAAGGCTCCATTGGAGCAAAGATGGCCCGGGCGCTGGGGATGGCTCTGTGGCCTCTGCCTCAGGCGCTAGAGTGGCTCTGGTCGCAACATGGCGACGCCCAGGATGGGCAGAGCATCGCCCCCTGGTGGGCAGAGCGTCGCCCCTGGTGGGCATGCCGGGTGGATCCCGGTCGGGCGCCTGTGGGAATCTGTCTGACTGTCTCTCCCTGTTTCCAGCTTCAGAAAAATGAAAAAAAAAAAAAAAAAAAAAAAGTCTCGTCCTTATGTACTTTAATTAAAATGGCCCTGAAACCTTTACAGTCAAATTCAGAGGAAAATGAAAATCCTTTAAGTTCTTGTGAAATGCCTAGATCTTTGTTGGATGACAAGGGTCATTTGGCCTCTGGTGAAGAAGAACATTTGTCTTCTGAACAATTAACAGAGCGACTTTTTGAATTATGGTCTAAACTTTCTGACACAGAGGTTCGACGTAGTATTAACTCTTTCAAAACTGACCAAGATAATTAGCCTCCGCCTCCTCCTTCTGTTGTTGGGAGATGTTAGCTTGGACTGTTCTTTCAAAAGTGGAATATTTACAATTTATGACTTGGTAGAAGGATCAGGCTCATATTCAAGCTAATCAGAATGCTAACGCCAACCCTCCTGTTAAGATGAGCTTTTTGGACAGGGACGGTTTGCTGATTTACAACAGCAATGTGGGATGAGTGATTGTGTTGTGGAACAAGTTAAATTAGGCTGTAAAAATGCTTGGCAGAAAATAGCTACTCCAGGGGAGGTGACGCCTTCCTTTCTTAATGTTAAACAAGGAGTCTGTGAGCCTCATGTTGATTTTCTTGCAAGACTCTGTGATGTGTTGTTAGCTAAAACAATCCCACAAGTGGGACTCAGAGACATGTTATTTCTAGTAATTGCTTTTGACAATGCTAATGCTGAATGTCAGAGGACCTTACATCCCATTCGTACCAATGGTGGTAATACAGCAGATTCTGTTAAGGCTTGTGCTGGTATTAGCACCCCTTTGTATAACCTGAATCTTCTGGCCTCAGCAATTAAGGGAGTTAGTCCCTATGAATCAAAGACCAAGTTAAGATGTCTTTTGAACAAAACCTTCAATGGCAATTGGGTGTTGCTGATTTTTTGGGACAAATTGACAATCATCCCAAATCTAAACTCATTGATTTTCTTAAAAGAACTGCTTTTATGCTACCAAAAATTGTTAAAGATTCTCCAGTTCAAGGTGACACTTATTTCACTGATGCTGATAAGAATGGCTTTTCAGCTTATTTTGTCCCACAACAGCAACGTTGTTTCTCAAGTTATAAATCCATCCAGAAGGCTGAATTGTTTGCCATCCTTATGTTATTGTCAGATGTAGCAGATCCTATTAATATAGTTTCTGATACTCAGCACTCTACCAATGCTGTTCAATTTCTTGAAACTGTTACCTTATCTAGATCCTCTGTTAATGATACACTTTTTCTCTTTTCTCTGACTTATAAAATATTATTCACACTCATTCTGATCCTCTATATATTGTTTATATCATTCTCATTCTAATTTACCAGGTCCTTTAGCTGCAGGTAATCAAATTGTTAATCAATTGCTTATAGGTAATGTTTCCTCAGCTACAGATTTCCATGCATTTATCTTAATTCTGCTGGCCTACGCAAAAGGTTTTCTCTTACTAGACAACAGGCTTGAAAGAGTGTGAGCCCTTGCCCTACCTGCAGTCCTCTTACCATTATACTCTTTACAGGAGGAGTTAATCCTTGTGTCCTGCATCCTAATCAGGTTTGGCAAACAGATGTGACCTATATTCCTTCATTTGGGAAACTCTCCTATGTTCATGTTTCCATTGACACTTTCATGGATTTTTATGGGCCACACCTGCTACTGGAGAACAAACACGTCATGTGATCCAACACTTTTTAGAAACATTTGCTGTCATGGGCATCCTTTTGAGCATTAAAACTGACAAGGGAGGCCCTGGCTGATTGGCTCAGTGGTAGAGCGTCGGCCTGGCATGCAGAAGTCCTGGGTTTGATTCCCAACCAGGGCACACAGGAGAAGTGCCCATCTGCTTCTCCACCCCTCCCCCTCTCCTTCCTCTCTGTCTCTCTCTTCCCCTCCCACAGCCAAGGCTCCATTGGAGCAAAGCTGGCCCGGGCGCTGAGGATGGCTCTGTGGCCTTCGCTTCAGGCACTAGAATGGCTCTGGTTGAAACAGAGCGAAGCCCCAGATGGGCAGAGCATCGCCCCCTGGTGTGCGTGCCGGTGGATCCCGGTCGGGCGCATGCGGGAGTCTGTCTGACTGCCTCTCTGTTTCCAACTTCAGGGAAAAAAAAAGACAAACTGACAAGGGTCCTGCATACACTTCCTCTGCGTTTTGTCAGTTTTGTCAACAATGGCAAATTAAACATACAACAGGCATCCCTTATAACCCTCGAGGGCAAGCAATTGTTGAAAGAGCTCATCATACAGTGAAAACTATGTTAAACAGAAACGGGGGAATAAGGGGAAACCCCCAGGATACAATTAGCCAGAGCTCTTTTTACTTTAAATTTTTTAGACATCAGAAATTATGCCACTGATACAGCTGCTGAAAGACACCACTTGAAACAGCCTTTAACTATTAATCACAGCCCACTTATTGGAAAGATGATAATGGGCAATGGAAAAAGGGATTAGTCAGAATGTGGGGGCGAGGATTTGCTCTTATCCCCACAGATACGGGAGACCAGTGGGTACCTTCCAGAAGATTGAAGCCTCGGCATGAGCTGGAAGTGGAAAAAAGGGAGATTTGACATCTTTGAGCCACCAGAAGAACGGAGAGACTAAGCCTAGAGCCAGAGGTCATCAGAGAAGTGAACATGAAGACAACTGCAACACAGAAAGCTGAACCACCTACTGGGGGCAACTGAAAATACTTACCAGGAGGCAGAAAATGTTTTAATTGGGACCAAGACTCCAAAAATGTCCTGGACTCTGTTTCTGGCAATGTTGGCTGTTGTGTCTGTAACAGTGAGGAGAAGTAACTCTTCTTACTGGGTTTATATTCCTAATCCTCCTCTAAATACACCCGTTAATTGGAAAGACATCCCTTTTTCTGTATATGTTAATGATTCTGTTTGTCTTCCGGGACCATTTGACAGCCATGGACCCTTAAGGCCTGAAGAAGAAGGACAGGTTATATCAAATTATACTGTGGGCTCAGATGGATTACCCATTTGTATAGGTGCAGGAGATCATTGCTTAAAGATAAAATCACAGATTTATATCTATTATATAAAAATGGGTCACATCACCTTATTCTATATATATTACAAGGGTGGACCTTTCAGAATGAGTCATCTAATGGCACCACTGATAGTGCTCCCAATCTTCCTAATTGTCAGCAAAGGCATGCTAATGGTATGGATAGTTGGATAATGTGGTAAACATGTAAAGGAGAAATTGGAAGAGTACTTCTTAATACTTCCTAAGGCAGCATCATTGATTGGGCCCCAGTTGGCTCTGCTTGAACCAAATATTCTTTACATATGTTAACCTGGAAAAGAGGGACTAGCACCATATTTACCGATAGCACTGGAGCACCTATTGTATGGCACAGTGAGGACTGTCTCCCCCGGCTCCTCACTTTATAGGAGCACCTACACATACAGATCTATGGAAAATTGAAATAGGTTTAGATCATATGAGTGCATGGAAAGGTTCATGTATTTATCAATCAGGAAACTGTTCATTGACATTTACATGCAATGAATCCCATAATATACAGGCTTGTGTAGGCCTACCTTATATGTTCATGATTGGTCCTGTGTTCTGGAATGAATCAATTAATCTCATTACCTGTGTGAATTGTTCTTTTTATACATGTCTCAATTCCTCTATTAATTATAATCAATCTGTTGATTCTGTGTATATACTTAAAGCTAGAACAGGAGCCTCGATCACTGTTCAGATGCATAGACAATGGCAAAACTTGCCTGAATTGTATTTAATAGATGAGGGTTTAAAAAGATACTATGCAGAGGAAAATGTTTTATAGGTATGTCAATCGCTGCTATTATTGGAATTATAGCTATCACAGCCACTGCGGCGGCAGCAGCAGTTGCTCTTCATCAATCTACACAAAACACTGAGTTTGTGCAAAACTGGCATGAACACTCTGAAAAATTATAGAATAGCCAAAGATTGATTGATAGTCATATTGAGAGTCAAATAGCGGATTTACAACAGGCAGTAGGGCTATTGGGAGATCAATTGGTAAGCTTACAACATCAAATAAAACTTAAATGTGATTGGAACATTACTACCTTTTGTGTAACCCTGCATCCATATAATGAGACTAATTTTCCTTGGGATAAAGTTAGAAGACATTTGCTTAATCAAGATAGTATATCATGGAAATACAATAATTGCAACAAGATATATATGACACTCTCAGAAAAAACTGAAAGTGCTTTCCAGTGCACCTTTATTAAGTAGTATTGCTGATGGATTATCTGAACTGAACCCTGTTAAACATTTACAATTATTAGGAGCTTCTACAATAAGCACATTAATTGTCATTGCTGTTTTATGTTTTTGTGTTTGCTTAGTCTGGAGAAAGAGCAGAAGTGACTTGCGTCGTTCCAAAGGACGAGCCTCCTTGTACACCATAATGTTGCAGAATGAGTTAAACAAAAAGGGGGCAGATGTTGAGGAAGCCAAAGCACCGAGTGACTTTCTGTTCCCATCCTGAGGAAGTGAAGGTCGAGGCCAAGCACTCATGACTGAAAGCAGTCGTGTCCAGGGAAGGCCCAAGGATGTGGGTGTATGGCCCAACTGGAGCTTTCTGCAGATCAGAAATCAGACAGCAGATGGTGTGGTGTTTTGGATCAGAAAGGGCAAGAGAAATCTTATCAGTTTCACAAAACTAAGAAATAAAATTGTACACTATATTCTGCTTGTTGGTTTCTTATGCAAGATGACAGATTTCTGCTTAATAAATTGGATAACTGATCTCTCCAAGGCACTCAGTCCTGGAGGGATTGGGGTCCTCCACTTGCAGTATTGTTGCTGCCTCATTCCTTTGTGGCTCCTCTTCATGAAACCTGAACATTAACAACACCTAGGATTACAATGAAAATCCTATTGAAAAGTCACCTTAGTTATTAGCACAGCCAATAACAAGATCTAGTGGTGAATTTACTGAATACTGTTATTTTGAAGTAATGAGGAACATAAATTTCTAGGTATCTGTCACAATATCTGCTATAAAAATACGTAACATGCAATGATAACATATACTGGCACTACTGAAAATGGAGTGGTTTGTCTACATTCATGACTGAAGAAAATGCTGAATTTTAGTTATAGGTTATCAAAAGAAGGTATACTTTTTCTCTTCATCTTTACAGATCTTCTAAATTATATTGGTACTCTATGTTAAGAACCCCTGAGCTAAGTGGTTCACTGCTTCAAGTTCTAATAAGAACTCTCCTGCAATTTTTAATTTTCTTTTTTCTTTTTTGATTTGAGAGAGTCTGGGAGAGAGAGTGAGAGAGAGAGACACACACACACATTGATTTGTTGTTCCACTTCTTTATGCATTAATTGCTTGATTCTTTTATGTGTTCTGACTGGGGATCAAACCCACAACGTTGGTATATCAAGGTGATGCTGTAACCAATTGAACAACCTGGCCAGGCCTTCCTGGGCTTTTGATTGAACTTCTAATGAATCTTTAGATCAGACTAGGAAAAACTGATACATTAAATATACTTAGTCTACTTGCATTTATTGTAGTCTGCATTTACACAGTTTTCTTTTAATGTCTTTCAATATAATTTTTAAAAAATATTTTTCCATTGATTTGAGGGGGGAGAGGAAAGGGGAATAAAAAGACAGGGGAAAAGTGTGAGAGAGAGAAAGATGCATCAACTCATTGTTCCACTGAGTTCCATTTTGTTGTGCCCTCATTGATTGCTTCTCATCCGTGCCCTGGCCAGAGATTGAACCCGTGACCTGGGCGTGCAAGACAATGACAATGCTCTCTGCACTTAGCCTCCCAGCCAAGGCCTCAGTACAATTTTTATAATCTCTATAAATGTCTTGTACAATTTTGTAAGACTCATTCTTAGATAATGTATATGGGCTGTTACTATTTGCTATTCTATTACATTTATTTTTATACCTGTAAGATAAAGTTTAAAATAAAACCAGCTTTTTTAATATGGAGCTACTAAGGTAGCCAATTACTTTTGGATTTTCTTCCCATTCAGTCATATCCTCTAGAACAGATGACAGGTGCTTCCCCCCCTCCCCAGTTCTTTGCTTTTAAGTTAAATTTTTTTCTTATGTACTGATAAGACTTTCAGTGCAATGTTCAATAGAAGCAGTGATGCTTATTAAAGTATTCTTCCTGGTTTTGAAGGTGATAGTTTTAATGTTTCTCCACTGAGGAGCAGTATGCTGGAACCAAGTTTTAGCAGCTAGCAAGAGCTAACTTTTAGCATCATTAACTTTTCATGAATTTTGCAAGCAAATTGTTAAAACACAGGTTAAGAATTCAATTATAGAAACTTACAATTAAGTCAATCATATGTAAAAAAGTAATAAATCCTCAAAAATCACCACTTCCTACTTTATTTCATGGCATCTTACTATGACCTATGCTGATTAGGTTATTTACATATCTTGTATCTATCTTCTATGTTGTTGAGGTCATTTACCTATCTTGCAGCTGCATGGTGGAAACACTATATAAACATGTTTGCATGTCTTTCTCCAACCCCATGGTCAGTGACATCGCATCTATAGCTTTGAGTTGGCTGTGATAGGGGTATTTACACCATGGAAAGTGGCAAATGCTACCAAGGGTTTTTATTTTTCTTAAGAAAAATAAAATGTTAAATATTTATTATCACAGCTCTGATCAAAACTGAGGTTTTGCTACTGGTTCTAGCATTTTCCTAGCATGTTAACTCAAAAGGAAGAAAGGAAGGATAAAAAAGAGGGATGGAGGGAGGGAGGGAGGCAACCAGAGAGGGGAGAAGAGAAGAAGACATGAAGCCTTAAGCAGTGTGTTAACCTGAACGTGGGGCTTTCCCTGCAGATAACTGCGATGCTCCCCTGGGGGCTGCCTTGCCTCGCACGTCCTTCAGCAGCTCCTCTGAGCTGTCCGGGAGCCACGGCCCTGGGTTCGCAAATCTTAATCGCAGAGATGGTGAGTCAGCTCCTGTGTTCTTGTTAATCTGCCATGATTCTCTCTCAGGGAGAACTGTTTATTATTCTTATAGATGAAAAATTAATTATATTGAGTTTAATAAAATTGAAGGAAGCAGATTCATCATATTATTATTTGCTAGCTTTCTTCTTGTTTATTATCAAATTTTTTATTGTTTTGCTGTATATCTCTTCTCCTGATTGTCAACAAATGACCATAGTGAGATTCAAATCAGAGAGGAGTTGTTGGAGCCTAGATGATTTTCATTTTTATCTTAGCTATTTAGTTTTTATTTTATTTTGAAATGAAATCTAACACAGTGACATTGATCAATAAGAGTACATAGATTTCAGGTGAACATCTCTATAGCATTTGAATTGTTGGTTGTGTTGTGTGCCCATCACCCAAAGACAAATCATTTTCCGTCACCATCTATTTGTCCCTCTTTACTGCCCTCCCCTCTCTTCCCGCTGGTAACCACTTCACTTTTATCTCTGTTCATAAGTTCAGTCTTCAATCCCACCTATGTGTGAAGTCATACAGTTCTTAGCTTTTTCTGATTTACTTATTTCACTCAGTGTAATGTACTCAAGGTCTATCCATGCTGTAAATGGCACTATGTCATTATTTCTTATGGCTGAGTAGTATACCATTGTATATATGTACCACATCTTCCTACTTAGTTTTAAACAGGCTAGAGGAGGGTGACTAGTCAGGTTTGCAACAACAGATGAATGCACTAATCTCAACAGCCGCTAGGGGGAAACTGAACACGCTACTGATGACATCTGTGGCATGTGCGGCTGCTGTTGGTATGATGGGAATATGATTCTGTCCCAGGCAAAGGCTCCTGCTGAGAATAAAGACTCCCTTCTTCTCAGTGCTAAGGGAGCTATGCCATACTGTTTTTGGAGCTGTGTTTATCCATTTATGCTACTAGGTGTCATGAAGTAAATTACTTTCTGTAGTCACAAATAATAGTTCAAATGTTTCATTACCTTTTTTAAAGGGATAGATTTCCTTTTTATGAAAGATTAATTCAGAAAATAGAATTGAAAATTAACTGTATCCTGTGTAAGTGCACTGTTGTAAATTCCAGAGATATTACTATGGGAGTAAGTGTTTTTCTCCCTTTATTTGGTATTTCTAAAATCAGAGTTTAAGGATAGCTTGAATTTTACTGTGTTCTTAAAAATCGAATGGGAGCCTAGCACGTGATCAGATAGATTGGGAGCAAGAGAGAAAACAAGCAGAGAAAGTCAGAGAGCCTGGTGAGAGAGTGTGCCCATTTATTTTCCAACTCCATGTCCTTTTACTGTGAATGGACATTTTATGGCCAGATATTTACTACTCAGAGCATCATTCCTGGTCATTTTTAGTACTCCAGTAAAAATATTTTCTCATTGAAGGCAGAAATCAATTAATAATTCCATTATCAAATTAACTATTTTTGGTCTGCTGGTTCCTCTTATATTAGAATCTAAACTTTACAGTGGCTTCCCAAAGATTGTAAAAACTGAATGAGTACCATGTTTAATTAGTGTAAAAAGACCCAAAGGGTTTGTATTGTGTTTCTGATTTTATGTACAGAATATCCTTGTGATTCAGGCCTCCCATGCTGTCAGTGTGGTGACACCGTGAAGCTTATCAACATTATAAAGAAAAACTTGAAATTTAAGATTAACTTATTCCCATTATATTTTATCTATCTATCTATCCATCTATGTATCTATCAATTAAGTGAGAGGAGGGGAGATAGATTTACACATGTGTCTGGACCAGGATCCATTGGTGACCCCTATCTGGGGCTGATGCTTGGACCTACCGAGCTATCCTCAGCTCCCGGGGCCAGTGCTCAAACCAATCGAGCCAGTGGCTGTGGGAGGGGAAGTGGGAGAGAAGGGAGAGAGGGAGGGGAAGAGAAGCAGATGGTCACTTCTCCTGTGTGCCCTGACCAGGATAGTACCCAGGATGTCCAGATGCCGGGCCGATGTTCTATCCACTGAGCAAACCGGCTAGGGCCACTAAATGTTTTTCTATAACATGGCACCTCTGATTATTTGGACTCTGAATATCCAAAATAAGATATGATATAAAATTCACTTATTTTTAACAAGAAATGTTATCAAAATGTATTGAGAGGATAATGATCATTTAAACTATCTTAAAGTATGTCAACTCCTTGTGTAAGTCAGAATATTACAAAAATGTTTGATGAAAGTCATAATGGTAAAGGTCCCTATATGTTTTTAATGAAATCATAGGTCTTGTATATTCCTATCTTTACTCACAAGCCAGGAGTCTGATGGAACTGGGCAGTTTAACCAATTTATTTATTTATTATTTATTTAGCACAAGAGAGAAAAACAGACAGGAAGTGCAAGAGATGAGAAGCATCAACTCATAGTTGTGGCACCTTAGTTGTTCATTGATTGCTTTCTCATATGTGCCTTGACCAGAGGGTTCCAGCCGAGCCAGTGATACCTTGCTCAAGCCAGTGACCTTGGACTTCAAACCAGCGACCTTTGGGTCAAGCCAGCGAACATGGGATCATGTCTATGATCCCACTCTCAAGCCAGTGACCCTGCACTCAAGCCAGTGACCTTGGGGTTTTGAACCTGGGTCCTCCGCATCCCAGCCTGACATTATTCACTGCACCACTGCCTGGTCAGGCAAGACTGAGTAATTTAAATCACAATCAATGGGCTTGCAAACCAGATATTTATAAAATCATATGAATGTACTGGAAGATCTCTGCGTCTGGACATCAGATTCTGCATTCTGTTCATCTGTCTTTCCTAAAGACAGATAACACTGGGGAATAAAATTTTTGTTGCATCCACAAAATCACTTGTTCTTACCTAACTCGAGTGCGCTGATCTCAAATCTGCCATTAGTTTTTCTCTGTAAGCTACAGGTTTTTTTGCAATTCAAGATTTTAGGTTTTCATCTTATTGTAAAATTTTCAACATTTAGTTTAACATAATGAAGTAGAATGTCTTCTTGGGCATCATCTCTGTAAAAATATAATAATTTATATAATGCAGTAAATACACTAATACACTAAAAGATATGCTTGCATCAGAATTTGTATACAATTTCAAAATAGAACATATTAATATTAAAGCACTTACTTTACCCTGGCCGGTTGGCTCAGTGGTAGAGCGTCAATCTGGCGTGCAGGAGTCCCAGGTTCAATTTCCGGCCAGGGCACACAGGAGAGGCGCCCATCTGCTTCTCCACCCCTCCCCCTCTCCTTCCTCTCTGTCTCTCTCTTCCCCTCCCGCAGCCAAGGCTCCATTGGAGCAAAGTTGGCCTGGGCACTGAGGATGGTTTCATGGCCTCTGCCTCAGGCACTAGAATAGCTCTGGTTGCAACAGAGCAACACCCCAGATGGGCGGAGTATCGCCCCCTGGTGGTCATGCTGGGTGGATCCTGGTCGGGTGCATGCGGGAGTCTGTCTGACTGCCTCCCCGTTTCCAACTTCAGAAAAATACAAAAAAATAAAAAAATAAAATAAAATAAAACACTTACTTTAATCATAAAATTTGCGCAAAACTTATTTAAATTCTATTCAGGCAAAAATATGCATTTGTAGCTCTTGCATTTGTGTACTTGTTGAGGACAATCTTGTTTGATGCTCCAGCAGTAGTCTGCTCATCACTAACAGCTCCAAGATTTTCGGGAAACTTATCAAGGTGACTGTTCAGGAAATGAATCTTAACGCTCATGTTACATCCAATTTTGAAGAAAGCCAACAGCATCCTTTGAACCAGAAGTTCATAGTTTTCTGCTTTTTTGTTGCCAAGGCAGTTCTTTGTAACTGCCACAAAAGACTGCCATGCTGCTTTCTTCCCCTTATTCATCTTTCTGGCAAATTCTTTGTCATGTATGAGGGTTTGAATTTGAAGTCCATTAAATACACCTGCTTTTATCTTCTCGAAAGACAACGCAGGTAAAGCAGAAATAATATGTTGAAAGCATTCACTTTTTCTATTCAAAGCCTGAACAATCTGCTTCATTAAGCCAAGTTTGATGTGAAGTGGGGGGAAATGATTCTGTATTGATTAACTATAGGTTCATTCACAATATTTTGCATCCCTACTTCCAGAGCTTTCCATTTTGACCAATCCTTCTGTGTCCAGTGTTTCTCCCGAGCTCAGCTGTCCCACAAACACAGAAAGCAAGGATATTTTGTGAAACTTCTCTGTTGTCCTAGCAGGAAATTTACCATTTTAAGATTCACAAAAATGATCCAGTTATGCTCCTCATACTTCAGAAAATTGAAGAACAATTTTTATGACATTATAATCTTCTCGCAGATGAGTTGAATAACTAATTGGAACCACTGCATAAACATTACCGTTGTGTAGGAGAACACATTTCAGACTCAGTGTAGAACTGTCAAGAAATAGCTGCCATTCTGTTGGACTGTAAGTGCTAACACCTAGCTGGCTGAGAAGACTACTGATGTAATGACAGTAAACAAAGTCTTTGGAAAAAAGTCCTCAAAAATTTGTTCACGCTTCTTGAA
Source organism: Saccopteryx leptura (assembly GCF_036850995.1). Classification (NCBI taxonomy): domain Eukaryota; kingdom Metazoa; phylum Chordata; class Mammalia; order Chiroptera; family Emballonuridae; genus Saccopteryx; species Saccopteryx leptura. The sequence goes on along the minus strand of NC_089504.1, from coordinate 98,269,477 downwards.
ATGAGACACTTTAGCTGACCAGTGAAGTACATTCTTTTCTTGAAGGCTGGAGGCTAATAACTCAGCTGCTTTCTTTGATAAGCCCAAATCTCTTACTAAGTCATTTAATTCGGTTTGGCTAAACTGCTGAGGGGTGAATGACTGCTTGGCATCAGAAGAAGACCCTTCAGATTCTGCAACCATATCCTCATGCATCTTATCAAAATACACTTGATCACCATGTTCTTCTAAATACTTTCTTCAACCTTAGAAGAAATAAAATCATTGAAAACTGGAATCAGGAGTGTCTCAGAGTGTGGGATATGTCGTATTGCTGAAGGAATATTAGAATATGCGATCATATGCTATTTTTTCTTGCCGATGCCCTTTGTATTCCTCAGACAGAAATAACAGTCACTGCTGTGGTCCTTAGGTTCACTCCAAACCATGGGAATACCAAAAGGCATTCCTTTGCATTTTCCTTTTGTCCAGTCACGAAGCATTTTCTCACAATTATGACACACAATATGAGGAGACCAATTCTTGTCTTGATAACCAAGGGGAACTTGAAAATAGGCAATATATGCACGTGTCACAAATGATGAAATATTGCACCTTTGATGTTGAAGTGTATATAACAGCCACATATATAACAGAAGGTGCCAGGACTATTCTTACATTTACGCCTACTTGAAGAAGCCATGATTCAATCTTACAACAAAATAAGAGGGTGTTTTTTATCAGATAATAATGTTTAACATTTAAAAACAACTACAATTATGTAAAAGTGATGTTTGTAAAACATTACTTGCCTTGTGGTTATGTTCAATCCAAGAGTTGTTGCCCTTTAACTCTAATTTAAAAACCAATGCATGCTGTAACAAAAAGAAATTAAAATTGCATAAAAACTAGAGCATACACCAAAAAGTGGATTTCAGATTTGGAATCTGGGATGCAGAAATATATAGAAACAGTTCTAAAACCTCATGCAACAGAAAATGAAAAAAAAAAGTTGTTCCCCAGTGAGTAGGTCTTTTAGACCTATTAAAGCCAATACACATTCTCTTTTTGAGCCATCATGTTTTCTGATTTTCTTAAAATTAATGACTACAGATGCAGTCTGCATGTGAGTGGTGTGGGCAGTCCGCTGGTGACACAGTGCACACAAGCACACAGAGCACTGTCTCGGTGGCTGGTCAGCTCTCACATTGCAGGTCATCTAAAAGGTGTGACGATACAGGTGGGAGGTGGAGCCCCCAAACCCTAATGGTTGTGCCGACCCCACCGTCCAGTTATTCCAGGGAAACCACACAGTTTATTCGCTCGGATTCTTCCTGGGTCCTCTGCAAAGCCTGGAGCCTCCAGGTTCCCAGCTCAGAGCCCGAGGTGCGGTGCTGGTGAGACCAGCCAGAACAAACCAGACACACTCCGGTACTGTCAGCTACCTGCAGGGAGGCAGTGTCTTCATCATTTTTGTCTATCAGGTAGTCCAAATTATTGAATTACCCCCAGAAAAAGGCAATCCTCAGTCCCATTTGGACTCAGCAGCCCCTCTGGATGGATGAGTGCATTCCAGGGATGGTCAATGATGTTGTGTGTTTCCGACTTTCCAGGGCAATGCTTCAGTGCTCAGGATGGGCTCATGCCGTCAGGAGCTGGATGGTAGGAGGGCTCCCATGTTGGCTCTCTGCTCACTGCCATCTGTGAAGGTGGCTGATTGGCTCTTAGCCTTGTGGGTTACTTGACACCCGCTCCCAAATCCCATGGGGAGTATACTTCGTGGTCAGGCCGTGTTCTCAGAGGAGAGGTCATTGTCCCTTGAGGAATCGGACATACGTCCCTTTCTGGCTCCCTGAAGTCTGACCGTTCATCTCATTTGGTTTCCAGACTGAGCAGTCAGGCTGTAACCGTGGTGATAGATTTAATTAGCCCTTGCCACAGTGACCTTCTCCCCAGACCCAGTCAGAGCTCAGCTGACTTCTGTGCCCCCATCTGGTGGCCTGTGAGGGGTCCTGAGTCACCACATCAAGGGGACCAGGAGTATCAGACAGTTTTGTCCTGGCTGTTTGGGCCCAGAAGTGGCCTGTTACTCGTTGTGATATGAGACCTCATCCTTTTCGTTTTTGCGTTATAATACTCTATTGTGTATATCAGGTAATCTGAGCATGCCTCTTTTTAATTCCAGAGGCCTTTGGCTGACTGAGCAGTCATACGTGAATAGATAATTTAGTTCTCACGGTTTTATTTCTGAGCATCTCACCCTTACATTTTCTGATATGATACTATGCCATATTTAATTAAAAAGATAAAGATGTTGCCTTAAGAACAGCAACAGAGCAGCAGAGCATTGATGAGAAGAGAGGCTGCAGCCTGGGCAGGTGGACGTCCTGTTCTGTACACACAGGAGGGCGGTGCTGCTGCTCCCACAGGCCTCGCGGACGGGCAGGACCATCTGTCCTGTGTAATTCAGGTGGCCTCTGCGCAGTGCACAGTGAGGCTTTGTAGTGTTAGACCAGCTCCTGGGGCCCCACTCCGCATACACACCAAGACTTCATGGGATGTGAACAGACAGACTCAGTGTCGCATTTTATTTGGTCATAAATCAGGTATTTACCTCGTGTTCAGACCGCTTATAGGCAACTCTTGTTTTATGTCCAAGGTGAGAAATGAGCAGTCGCCTTACGTATCTGTCAATGCAGAACATCAAAGGATTAAGAACCAAAAAGCTTCAGACCAGCTCAGATCTGAGTGCTTCTACCATCTGTGCCTTTAAAACTTGGTCACAGGTGTATGTAGGGAAAGAAAAGGAAATCAACACACGCTGTATCAATAGATTTCTGTCTATTTGATGCAGCAAGAGCTCTAGTAATGAATGTTTAGTGCCAAAGGGCCGTGAACTTGTCCCTGGGGATGCTGCACTGGGACTCAGAGAGTGACCCACAAATAGAACAGGGGGCTTTTGTCAGTATCACTGGTGTTTAATGTGAATCTCAAATTGACCAGGGTACTCCTAATTTTAAAATATTTTATTTTTGAATTGTTCGCTCATAAAGCTATCGTAAGGTACATTTGCATTTTGTACAGGAGTCTGTTCGACAGGGTGGCCGCGTGTGACTTTCCCTACGGGTGCACTCTGTGGGAAGCCGCTCTTGTCCTTGCTCAGGCTGCTGGCGGGTGCAGGAAGCACGAACGAGGGAGCTAGAGCACACCTGGGCAGTCCAGAGGCAGGATTCCTGCCTTTTCTAAGCCTGAGACCAGAAATACTGCTTCCTAAGAGTGGAGCTGGAGCAAATGCTTAAAATCCCGTCAGCCACATAAGCAACGTGTGACAGAAGCTTCAACAGTTAGAGCCCAGAGATCTCTGAGCATCGCACAGCCACCACCAGCTGCCAGCTCCTCTTTCCCAGGGACACCTGCCATCTGTCAACAGCAAAGCACTGATGAGCTCCTGCTTCTCGTCCTCTTCCCACTCATCCTCGGCCCCATCTGCCTGGAACTTGTAATGACTCTTCTGTGCATTAAGACCTATTTAGGCTCTGGCCTGTGGCTCAGTGGATAGAGTGTCAGCCTGGTGTGTGGACGTCCTGAGTTCAATTCCTGGTCAGGGCACACAGGAGAAGAGACCATCCGCTTTTCTCTCCCCCTCCCTCTCCCCCTTCTCTCCCTCCTCCCCTCCCATAGCCAGTGTCTCGATTGCTTTGAGCAATGGCCCTGGGCACTGAGAAAAGCTCCACTGAATTGTGTCAGCCTCAGATGCTAAAAATAGCTCAGTACTCAAGCATTGGCCCAGATGGCCCCAGATGGGGTTGCTGGGTGGATCCCGGTTGGAGCACATGCAGGAGTCTGCCTCCTTATCTCCCCTCCTTTCAACTAAAAATAAAAAGAGAGACCCATTTGAGTGAGGAGAGAAACATAGAACTGGATGAGATTCCATTGAAAGCAATATATTTATAATAATGATCTTGCAGGGAAACTTCCTTTGGCAACAGTTTCAGTGTAGCCAAATATTTGCTTGGCATGTAGATACCCTTCAAATAGGTGGAGTCTGTTCTCTTCAAATTAACTGGAGACTTTTGCTCCCGTGGGTATCTTTGTGCTCTGGGACTTGTTGAAACTTAATGAAGGTATTGTTACTTTATTTCACTTCTCTGCTATGGGTAATTTCCCCCTCTGCACAAAGCAGACACTGTCTGTGACAGGACATACTGTGTGGCCACCAGGAACAGTGGTGATTGTCATTACAATCAGTGCCCAGAATGATTCAGGCCCCAGATGAGAGTTTCCTATTAAAACTTTTTTCTCCCCAAGGAGGTGTCACTGCCTGTGTCTGAGCCGATCTATCACACAGCAATAAGCAGAGACACAAACCTTCCAAGATAGCTTCCACTGTATCAGTACACATGACATTCTCGTTCTCGATTAGCAAAGAATGCTGAATAACCACAGGGATGTGTTCTTGGATAGAGAAGGAAAGGGGAGCTAAGCTTTAATAACATACCCTCTCAAGAACTGAAATGATTGTTTCTTCCCCGTCTGCAAAGCGGAGAGTAGCGCAGACCCACTTGCTGAGTGTGTGGAGGAATGGTGAGGTGCTGGCAGGTCCGTGTCTGACCTCCATTTAGTATGAAATGGCAGAAACAAGCCATTCAGTGACGAGACAGCTGAGACGTACAATGCCCTGCTGTGGGCTGTCTTTTGCCCGGAAGCCACAGCCTTGACACTCACAGTGTCCGTGACCATGTCTGTGTATATAGGAGGGAAGTAGCAGGTGCTTCTTCACACATCTTCTTGTGACCTCCTAGCTGCAGCCCTGACACACGCCTGCCCCACCTTAAGAGGGGAGGGCTGTGTTGTGTCTGGTGACCTCCCTGGCTCTGAAACCCTCTGGACACGTTTTGCTATATTCAGCTATGGGGCTGAGGCAGGGGAGAGAGGGGTGGCAGTGGAGAAAGACTGTATATGGGGTGTGAGGCGGAAGAGCTGGGTGGGGGCCGGTGTCTTTCTTGTGGGTTAAGCACTGGTGGATCCAGAACAGTGATTACGAACCTCTGGGCTGTGTTTCATGAAGGGAACCCAAGGTGAGCACCATTTGATGCAGGCTGATGGGTGTGAGGACCACAACCTGCATGCTGGCTGGGGGCGGGGGGAGTGTACCCAGTACACCCTTCTCACTGTCAAGTATGTGTGCCTTGCATTGCACAGCAGTGGTCTCTCACCCGGTCAGTAAAACTGTGATGTGCTCTCTCACTGTCCTCAGGTCGCATTTGTATATTTCCCACTCTTCCCATTGGACATTTTATTAAATGTTAGAAGAGACATCAGTGCATACACAGCACCTCCTGTCGGCACTCAGCAGGAGTCTGAGGATTGCTGTGCCTGCCTTATCCTGGAGAAGTGAAGGGTCCTCGCAGCACAGGGGGCTCTGAAGGTCAGAGAACCTAGTTAACCAAATAGCTTAATGTGCACACAGTAGTACTCCTGCTCACCACAGGGAAGGGATGTGAAATGTCCCAGCTCAGTGATGACCTGAGCCATCAACAGCTGGTTGGTGGAGATGTAGGAGCCCCTGTGGGGAGTCTGGTCTCAGCGCCACACGCTGGAGACTTGTGCGTACTTCTGACCCCTCTGCGCTCTGTGCACAGGTGCTATCCTGCACCTCCTGGCTGCAGGAAATTAAAGATGATGGAGAAAGATTGTGAAATGTAAAGAAGTATATCAGTACATTTTTTAGCACTTTAATACTAACTAGTATGAGCCAGGATATAGAACATTCAGTAGTTTCTCAGAGATTTAAACTGATTCACATAAAATTTCAAATGTAGAACCCCCCAAGTTAAAATGATCAGCTAAATGCCAACATCTACTTTTTAATATTTTGGAGGCAGTTGTTATGAAGTACAGGCAGTTGCAGAGTAATGTTGCCCAGGGCTAGTAGTTCACTCCCAGCTAGAACCCCGGAGGACTTCCAATGTATTCAACCTCAGGTGGGACCTGGGGGAAAACAGCAGAAATAGCAGGAAGGTGTTGGGTGATAGACAAGAAAAGACTGAGGATCTTCCATAGGACACTGAGAAGACACCGTGGGATCCTGGACCGGACCCTGGAAGAAGAGGAAGGTAATGGAAAAACTGGAGAAATCAAAATAAAGTCTGTCATCTTATTAATATGATAGCAGTGTTCATATCTTAGTTTTGATGATGGTGCCGTGGTGATGTAAGATGTTAACATCAGGACAAGCTAGGTAAACGTAGTTGGGAATTCCTATACTGTCCTTGCAGTTCTTCTATAAATCTGAAATGATTTCTTTTGTTTTAATTTTATTTAGAAAATTAAATTTAACAGGGTGACATTGATCAATAAGTACATAGGTTTCAGGTGAACATCTATCTCTATAGCATTTCAACTGTTGATTATGTTGTGTGCCCATCACCCAAAGTCAAATTATTTTCCATCACTGAATATTTGTTCCTCTTTACCCTCCTCTCTCCTCCCTCTCTCCCTGGTAACCACTTCACTTTTATCTATGTCCATGAGTCTCAGTTTTATATCCCATCTGTGTGTGAAATCATACAGTTCCTAGCTTTTTCTGATTTACTTATTTCACTCAGTGTAGTATTCTCAAGGTCCATCCATGTTGCCATAAATGGCACTATGTCATATTTCTTATGGCTGAGTAGTATTCCAATGTATATATGTACCACATCTTCTTTATCCAATCCCTATTGAGAGACACTTTGGTTGTTTTCATGTCTTGGTCACTGTGAATTATTCTGCAATGAATATGGAGGTGCATGTGTCTTTACATACCAACGTTTTCGAGTTTTGGGGGTAGATACCCAGTAGAGGGTTTGTTGGGTCATATGGTAGTTCTATTCTTAATTTTTTGAGGAACCACCATACTTTCTTCCATAATGGTTGTACTAATTTGCATTCTCACCAGCAGTGAATGAGGGTTCCTTTTTCTCTACTTCCTCTTCAACACTTGTTATTACCTGTCTTGCTGATAACAACCAACCTAACAGGTGTGAGGTGGTATCTCATTGTAGTTTTGATTTGCATTTCCCTAATAGCTAGTGAAGATAATTTCAAAATAAAGTGTTAAGAATGCATTAAAGGACAACTAAAATTTCAGAGTATTTAAGATTCTGGATCAAAGGAATACACATTGAGCATATGGTACGTTGAGAGGGAAATGTTGAATATTTGAGCAGAGAATTAATGCATAAAATGAGGAAATCTTAGAAAGAGTCTGGACTCTTAATAACTTTAAGCTTTAGATCTTACCAGAAGGTTATGCACGTAATGCTGTTAACAGAGGATGTGGTTAGGAGACCTGTGCCACCTCCTAGTGATACTTCTGCGCCCCGGAGTGAGTGCCCCACTTCCGTTTCCCTGTCACATACCTTCCGGCATAAACTCTCTACTGGGCTCACTCACAAAGGCTTTAGCGAACAGGACACTGTTGTCAGTAATAGTAATTCAGGTAATAAGGAGAAGCTCGTGAATGTTGTCTCAAGTGTCAGACCTTATTATCAGAGCCTGGTGTCAGAACAGTGGGAAAATTTTTTAGAAAAAGCCAATTTTGTCGTTTTAGGGATTGTGTCCAAGACACTGTTGTTTTCTAGACATGGTAATTAGCAACATATCCGGTTCCAAGGTGCTTTTCAAACTTATTTCCCAATATTTATATTTTATATTTATTTAAAATCAGAAAACTCAATATGACAGATATAAATCCAAATTCAAAACCTATGTTTCTGTTGAAGTGGAAGAACAAAATACATCAATAATACAATCTCGGATACCTCCGATTCTCCTGTTTCTCACAGGCACTAGGAAAAAATAAGAGGCACAGTAATTTCAGAGCAGAAATTACTGCTCTGAAACCTGTTGACCTGACTCCCTGGGAAACCATTTATCACTCACTTGATCCAGGCTCTCTCTCCCCCCCCCCCCCCAGCTGCCCTCTCAGATCTTCACTCCCACCACACTGCGTTTGGATTGGTCTTTGAAGTGTCTGCTTCTCCTATTAGTCTACAGGTACCTGAGTCCAGGCTAGGCCATAACCATCTCTGCTGTCTCAGCATTCAGCAGTGTACTCCTTCAGGTCAGCAATTCAGAATTAAGGTGTTCTAGTTCTACCATGGTCTGAACATTTCCTTTATGTCCAACAAAGGTCAGCCATACACACAGTAAAAGCACTAGTTCCAGGAACTGATGGGACAATACGGTGTTTGGTTGTACACTGGTTTCATTAGTATGTCTACTTAGTGTTAGTGGGACCCTGGGACACCAGGGAGTCAGGGCATATAAGCCAAACGCTAAAGCAATTAATGTAATTAATGTACACTTTATCTCTTTATGCTTAGTCTGTGTTTTTATTGTGTGTGGGTGTGTAATCATGAGAGATTATATATTCCAGAATTTGAAACTATAATTTTTATCAATATCATTTATGTTCACATTCTTACAGGCTGATACAGATTTTAAATATTTCTTCCTCTTTACCATTTTTTTTTCTTGTTTCTATTTCCACAAAAAGGGGCTGGTGGCTGGACTCCACTTGTGTCAAATAAATACCAGTGGCTGCAGATTGACCTTGGAGAGAGAATGGAGGTCACGGCTGTGGCCACCCAGGGAAGATATGGGAGCTCCGACTGGGTCACCAGCTACCTACTGATGTTCAGTGATGGTGGGAGGAACTGGAAGCAGTATCTGCGAGAAGAAACCCTCTGGGTATGTTTCTTCACTGAAAAGCAGTCTGTCAGAATATCAGGCCAGTGACTACATGTTGCTGGAGGGCTTATCAGACCTTGTATAGAAATGGAGCCTTCTCAATTACTCAACGTTTTCAAGTGGAAGTGTCACATGTTACACACCGAAATACATTGTCCTTGTTTAATATATAAAATGCATGAAACAACTCATAATGTAATGACTTACTGAAAAAGTCTCCCCATTATTCCTTACAGTGTGAAGTTCAAAGAATAAATAAATCATATAACACAGGATAGCTTCCAAGCGCAGTTTGATTCAAAACACAGGCTAGCCTCAGCATTGTTTAATAAAGTGAGTGTATTCTCCTGAGCACTCTGATTAAGTGAGATTTCTGGAAGGCCCAGAACATTTAAAGATGGATGTAATAGGGAGCCTCTCAGTGCTGGGAGCACGGGGGCGGCCCCTATAGGAACTTGGGTGCCATGTGGCCCCTTGTAACTCACAGGCTACAGATTGCTGGGATCCTTTGGAATCATGACTACTTTAAATTACAGTTGATCCTTGAACAACATGGGTTGGAACTGTTTGGGTCCATTTAGATAATGGATTTTTTTTAATGGATTTTTTTTTAAAAGAAATACCTGTATTGTTTTTGATCTGAGATTGGGAATCTGGATGCAGAGGTGCCATTTTATATGGGACATTTGGGCATCAGTGGATTTTGATATCCAAGAGGGCCCTGAAATTAATTTGATGTGCACTCAATAGGCAATAACTTTAAAAGTATCACAATGAAATGTTTTATCCAGTATTAAGAACACACAGCCTTGGCCGGTTGGCTCAGTGGTAGAGTGTTGGCCTGGCGGGCAGGAGTCCCGGGTTCGATTCCTGGCCAGGGCACACAAGAGAAGTGCCCATCTGCTTCTCCATCCCTCCCCCTCTCATTCCTCTCTGTCTCTCTCTTCCCCTCCCGCAGCCAAGGCTCCATTGGAGCAAAATTGGCCCAGGTGCTGAGGATGGCCTATGGTCGTTGCCTCAGGAGCTAGAATGATTCTGGTCGCAGCAGAGCAATGCCCCAGATGGGCAGAGCATCACCCCCTGGTGGGTATGCAAGGTGGATCATTGTCGGGCACATGAGGGAGTCTGTCTGACTGCCTCCCTGTTTCCAACTTCAGGAAAAAAAAAAGGAACACACAGTGTCGGCCCTGGCTGGTTGGCTCAGTGGTAGAGCATCAGCCCAGCATGTGGATTTCCTGGGTTCAATTCCTGGTCAGGGCACACAGGAGAAGAAACCGTCTGCTTCTCCACTCCTCCCTTCTCTCTCTCTACCTCTCTCCCACAGTCATGGCTCAATTGGTTCGAGCACATCAGCCACGGCTCTGAGGATGACTCTGTGGAGTCTTTACCTTAGGTGCTAAAAATAGCTCAGTTATGAGCATGGCCCCAGATGGGCAGAGCATTGGCCCCAGACAGGGGTTACCAGATGGATCCTGGTCAGGCCACATACGGGAGTCTGTCTCTCTATCTCCCCTCCTCTCACATAAATTAAAAATAAAAATCACTAATTCTTAGTAATGTGTCTATAATCAATGGTATATTAGGAGCATCGCCCCTTTTTGTAGTTTCCCTGCATGCTGATATTTCCCTTACAAGAACACCGAGAAAGGACCCCCACATCCCTTACAACATCTTCCTTTGCTGTCACACGGCCCCTCCCAGTGTGGAGCCAGGTGCCTGTGACCAAGAACATGCACCTCTGTCTGTGGCAGGTGCTGGTATGTTTCTGTCAGGGACCCTCTTGACTCTGATGACTTGGGCATCCCAACATCACTCAGCAAACACTAGGATTGAAACCCACATCCCCTGGACCTTGCCCCGGCCATCTTGGTTAGTAGCTGCTCTACCTCCAGAGAACTGTTTAACTTACCTGTACTTAGGGTTTGCATTTATAAATTTAGGGGTCAGTACAAGAACACTGCCCAGGTCCCTGCTGGCTCTCAGAAAGTAGGGTCCGGAATTCACTGCACATACTGCAGTTCACCATCATGCTTGATTGCCTTGAATGGTATGTTGCCTGACAGTGTTTTGACTGCTTGGAGGTTAGGGAAAAGGTTAGGGGATGAGCAACTTTCTAAAAACAAGTTTTAGAGGGTCGCAAGTTTATAGCTGGTTTAATGGTGCTGACCCAATTTAACCTACCCTGGAAATGAGGAAGCTTGGACAATGGTGGCTAATACAAGCACAAAGGAGAGGCTTTCACGTCCCTCCTAACCATGCACAGAGTTGCAGCCTTTTGCCTATTAGCAGAGTGAAGCACACATCGCTCCTGGGCATGTGTGGGGACAAGATGAGGTTCACATTCTGTAGGCACGTTGATTCCTTTCTTTGCTTTCTCCCAGCGTTTCCCAGGAAACACCAATGCAGACGGTGTGGTGCTCTACAGACTCCAGCCTCCCTTCGAAGCCCGGTTCCTGCGCTTCCTCCCCTTCGCCTGGAACCCCAGGGGCAGGATTGGGATGCGGGTCGGAGTGTACGGGTGTGCATACAGTAAGTCAGGGGTCAGGAACCTATGGCTCGTGAGCCAGATGTGGCTCTTTTGATGGCTGCATCTGGCTCGCAGACAAATCTTTAATAAAAAAATAATGTTAAAAATATAAAACATTCTCATGTATTACAATCCATTCATTTCCTACCGCTCACATGCATGGTTGCTGGTTGCTGGAGCCAATCACAGCTGTCCTCCGGGACAACACCAAATTTTTATTGGATAATGCGTAACGTACACGGGTTGTTGTATGGCTGTCACGGAATTACATTTTAAAATATGTGGCGTTCATGGCTCTCTCAGCCAAAAAGTTTCTCGACTGGAAACTGAACTTGACTTTTTCAGCCTTTTGAATATCGGTGCATCTAGAAGTGTGTTTTTATGGAAAGCCTGGTAATACTATCTTTAGTTAATTTATAGTTGAGCATGGAGGTGGATCTGAACCGAGCGGTAGAATTTAGAGTCCCAGAGTTAGCAGAGCCACTGCTTTAGAGTAGGCACTTCATAAACTTGATGGAGTTTGACTCGGCAACAGTGATTTACCATGACAAATGGTGCTTCTCTTCTGACACTGAGATGACCCTCGTATGAGGACGTGGGTAACTGCCGGTTCCCTGTATCCCACCAGGAATCAATTCTCTCTCCAGTTTTCTCTACTTGCATCCCCGTGGTACCTCCTTTTGAACATTGATTTGTGTGTTATGTCTTCCCTGTTTTCTCCACCAATAATAAAAATAGCAAAACTGGCAGCCAACGTGAACATAAACAGAGGCGTAAAAGCATTCTGTGCAATATATGGGTGGACCAACTCTATAGGTGCCGTTGTGAGAATCCAGAATGCACTGGTTTTTCTTAAATTAACACAAAAAGGATAATTAATTTGAAACTATTCTAGAAAACTGGAGAATAACCCAAACGGTATGTTGAATGAGAATATCTTAGGAGGATAAGGGTTTGGTCACACATCATTCTGTACCTGACCAGAGCATTAGCTTTGCAGAAAAGTGTAATAAGATCTACCATATACAAAATATTTAATGTGTCAGTTCCTACCTCATACAGACATTTTCTCATTCAACCTCGAAGTTGCCAAAAAAATCAGTATAGTAGTAACCCCACTGCTTCTGAGGAGGAAGAAACTGAACCTTAGAGAAATCAAGATGTTTGCTGAAGCTATTTACCTATTGGATCTAAGATGTAAAAATCAATCTTTTTTTCAAATTTGGTCTTATACCTAGTACACTTTCAGTCATTCCTTTCTTTATTCCCTCACTGGTCATATAAGAATTTATTGAACACTTGGCATACGCTAAGAGCTATGTTAAATATTAGATGTGGGCGATGCTTCTAAAACTATTCATTCTTTTGTCAAGAGTTTATGAGAAGTTATAAAACTATTCAAAACATTTTATGTTTTCCACAGAAATAGATAGCCAGGAGCCAAAATATTGACCTATAATTCACCTCATAAAATACATATTGAAGAACAGCCACAAATGAAGTGTATTGAATTATGCAATAAATCCACAAAAATAATTAAAAATTGTAGTTTTCTATACAAAATAGGGGTTTTGATTTTTAAACCAAAGGATTGCAAAATGTCTGGTGGTGAGCTGGTTCTCCTCATATCTCCTCTGAACGGCAGAAACCAGGCACAGTGGCCATCGCTGGATAATGCTGCCGAGTGGGGTATGCACAATTTTTCTGTGGCAGGCCAGACAGGAAATATTATATGTTTGGCAAGGTACACCCAATCTTTGTTTTATGCTTGTTTTTTTTAACAAATCTTTCAAAATTAGCTAGTGGAGCTGTACTATAACAGGCTGCAGAGCAGTGTGGGTAATTTCAGACGAAGAGAGGCAGCAGCCCAACATTTCAGACCTCTTGCAAAAAGCAATTTCTGAGTTTTCTTTATCTTTTTTTAGCCCCCAAATTGAGCTTAAGTTTATTATCATTTAAGATTTTAGTGAAAGTACCAGGACTGTTGCAAAATATATTGTGTTTAAGTAAGTGGTTTTGTTTTACGCAGTTGGCTACATGTCTGTATTATATTCATTCATCTTGTAGGCTTAAAAAATATGTCAAAGTGCAGGTTGAATCTGTCTCCTGAGGTATCATTTGATGATTCACATGTGGTTATTGTTCTAGGTACAAGTGTTAGTGATCACAGTAGAGAGAAAGCCAAAACATTAGGATGAAAGAGTTTGTTAAGGCCATTATTTTGTGTTTCTATAACCCAATAAATTTTTCACTACTTTACTTCACCTGAGGGGAATGTTGCGGGAAATACAGTTTAAATGCTTTAGGGCAGTGATTCTTAAAATAGGGCCCCCAGACCAGCATCACTTGGGGATTTGTTAGAATTGCAGATTTTCAGGTCCCCTCCCCAGCCTGCTGAGTCAGGAATTCTGGGATGGGGCCACAATCTGTGTTTAATAAAAACTCCCAGAGATTCTGAGGTAATCAGAGAATTACTCTTACTATCACAAAGCAATAGTAGCAATATGGAAGATGAGGGCAGAAATGATTTGATCAAAATAATTCCGGCAAAATCAGTTATGGAACAAAAATTCCTATTAGGTAACTACAAAAAAAATAACCTTAATTATTATCATTGCCTTGTAGTGACTGACATAAAGATAAAATACACTGTGAAGCTATGAACACATTTAAATTCTTCATTCAAGTTCTCATTAGTTTATTGCAATCTAACACGCTAGAAGACATCATTTGAATTTGACAGTTATGTTTCTGTCAGGCATGTTCATTTACATATGTAGTGAAGAATAAATGGTTAGTGTACAGTCCTATTTAGACACAGGCAGTGTTTATGTATTTTTCACTATGTATATGAGACAAACTTTCAAATGTTCAAAAGACAGATGCATAAAATGGATGATTTTTCTGCATTGTGAACATAGAGGTTTCGCTATAAATATTTCAGTTAATCTGAATGAAATTCAGGTCAAAGTTTTACATTAACCACAACATTTCGTGACATTAAAGAAAACAACATTATATCGGCCTGAGAGACATTAGTTTCTGATTTTAATGGCTTTTTCTTGCAGCTTCATTTCTTACACACATATATTTTTAAGGGACAGTTATGTCTTTTCTTTTTACTTGCAAAAACTCAATTCCTAGGTAATATGAACTCTTTGTATATCGCTTGTTCTGTCGACTGATGTTCTTTTCATGTTAATAACAACATAAAACTCTTTCATATAAACTGAGTGCAGTGACCTTGGTAATTGGGAGGGTCAGACACTATCAGAGGTTGAGAGGAAAGAGCAGCGTGGTTGGGACAACAGGCTGTGGCAGGGTGACTGTCACCATGCTCTTAGGGCACACCACAAAATGGGTCTGCCGTTTGTGCCATCACTAAGCCAAAATACTGAGAAGTGCATGCCAGTTTCCTGGAGACCCTTTAATGTGATTTAAAGCAGTATTTAGGCAGTCTAGTGTGTCTATGTGTGTCTCATGACTGGACAAAACTACATTAAAGTGATTGCTTACCTGAGAATTGTTAAGATCCCAAACTACTGGTTCACAAAGAGTTAAGCCATTTTTACATTGAGTGAGACTGATGTTTTACCTTTTACCTGTGTGAGACCTATTACAGCCTTTCAAAAAAACCAAACAGTAATGTTGAGGCCCTGGCCAGTTGGTTCAGCAGTAGAGCTTCGGCCAGGTATGTGGAAATCCAGGGTTCGATTCCCAGTCAGGACACACAGGAGAAGTGACTACTTGCTTCTCCACCCCTCCCACCTCCTTTCTCTTCCCCTTCAGCAGCCATGGCTTGAATGGTTCCAGCAGTTTGGCCCCAGCACTGAGGATGGCTCCGTGGCCTTGCCTCAGGCACTGAAATATCTCAGTTGCCCAGCAACAGAGCAGCGGCCTCAGATTGGCAGAGCATCACCCTGTAGGGGGCTTGCTGGGTGGATCCCATTGGGGCCCATGGGGAAGTCTGTCTCTGACTCCCTGCCTCCTGCTTTTCACTTAAAAAGAAATACGGTAATGTTGAATGATCATAAAATATACAGGGAGATTTCATTCAGGGAAGGTTGACTTCTACTTCTGTCCTGATCTTCCCTTTTATCAGGATCAGAATAGGCCAATTAACCAACAGGCCAATTTCTGTTGAAATTAACCAACAGAAGTGTTTCTAGATGATGTATTTTGGGGGAAATGTCAGAAAAGGTAGAGTAGAGTGTAGATAGGGATATCAGCTTTCAGTGTTGAGAACATTGGCAGTAGCATTTTTTTCCCTCCTTAAAACAAAGCACAATTACACTGTGTTCATCTACGTGGGTGTCAACTTATACAGTTTAACATGCTAATAAAGATATATTATACTTAGATTATTTTGTAATGTCTTCCACTGTAGGATCTGAGATGGTTAATTTCAATGGACAAAGTTGCTTGCTGTACACATTTAATCAGAACTCCACGAGTCCAACAAGAGACGTTATTTCTTTGAAATTTAAAACCGAGCGGAATGATGGGGTCTTACTGTACAGAGAAGGACAACATGGCAAACACATCACCCTGGCGTTAGTTAAAGGAAAACTCATCTTATTTCTGAATTCAGGTAAAAACTATAAGGAGTTGTTTATGAGAATATGCTTATTTAGGTAAAAGTTTTTTTGATACTTATTTTTTTTCACACTGTATGTAAATTTATCCAGAACTCAGAACAGTTTTGAGTAAGAAAGGAGACCCTGTAAACACTTACTCTGGAGCAGTAGGTGCAAACCAGAGCCGACGAAGCCAACGGAGCCATGGTCACCCTGTTGGGGGGGGGGGGGTGAGCAAGGGCAACACGCGTGTCCTGGATATGCTTTCATGTAAAAGTCTCAAGGCCTGGTAATTGTCTAAGACCGTTAGTAGGTACTCAGTAAATAACAACGTCACAAAGACAGAGGTGTATCATTGAAATATTCATGAGGTTTGAAGGAGAAAATATTTTCAAGAAAAATGAAAATTTGGTGACTAATAATAATAGAAACAAGTAAGAGAGAAGAAATTTCTCAGGTTTGAGAGAAGACAACATTTTAGATGAAGACAAAACCCAACTGACCAGTTCCTGGGATAGAAAGATGTGAGGGAGGTGTCATTGCTGGGAGAAATGCTAAACCTCAAACCGGGAATGATGATATTGAGTGTGATGGTCCATTTCCTTTTTCCTCCCGCAAGGCCATCCTCACCTGCCCTCTGCTAACACCAGCGTGACCCTCACCCTGGGGAGCGTGCTGGATGACCAGCACTGGCATTCTGTCCTCATCAAGATCCTCAACACGTATGTCAACTTCACTGTGGACAGGCACACTCGTCATATCCAGGCAGAGGGACAATCCAGCTACTTAGATCTTAATTATAAGGTGTGAAAATTGCTTAATTTTTTATTTAGGTGAGAGGAGGTAAGAAAGAGAGACAGACTCTCACATGCACCCCAACTGGGACCCACCTGGCAAACCATCATTTGGGGCTGATGCTCACAACTGGCCTATTTTTAGCACCTGAGGCAAAAGCTCTAAGGAGCCACCTCAGTGCCTGGGGCCAACACGCTCAAATCAATCAAGCCATGGCTGCAGGAGAGGAAGTTAGAGAGTAAAAAACGGGAGGAGGAGGGAAAGAGAAGCATATGGTCACTTCTTCTGTGTGTCCTGATCAGGAACTGAACCTGGGACTTCCACATGCCAGGTCAACACTCTACCACTGAACCAACTGGCCAGGGCCGAAAATTACTTTTTCAGCATTACAGGTTTTATCATTTAAGGGCAGTATAACCTTCTAGAGAAAATACTACTAAATAGAGAGATACTCTTAGCATTCCGACATCTGAAGAAATGTTTCCTATGGGTGGTGACCACACAGTGGGAGATGGATGCTTGCACTATTGACACATGCATGTTTTTCTTCCCTTACAGATGTTAGTCTTCACATGAGAGTAAGTAGACATCAAAATTAGGAAGTGTATACATGCAGAGCTATCAACACAACAAGCAGCATTTTAAAATGCGTTTCTTTGGACAGTTCTTCTGCATTACACCTGGTGTCTGGCCATGGAAAGTTACCTTGGAGATTTATTAGTGTTTTAGGGCAATCCAAAACAGAATGAACAACTTATATCCGAACCTAATTTTCTTTAAGTAACAAGAGAGCGAAACACACACAACACAAAATAAAGGTCTAGGGGTCGTTGAAATGCCTCAGCATATTTGCAGCATGCCGCCCCCCTAACTCTAATCTACACTGAAATGCAGCATTTTTTCTGTCAGTTGTGTTCAGCACGTGTGTCAGAGCCAATCAGATGCCTTCAGCGTTCCCTTCGGTGTAAGTGGCTGCGGCCAAGGAGACCAGGTGGCAAGCCTGGTCTTAATGAGATTATCGATTGCTTTGTTATTTAACCTATCAGAGTCATGACAAAGATTTGCACCTTAAAGTCTGGATATTAGTAAGTTTTAGAAAGTAGAATGTCATCTTAGTAAACTACACTGTCTCACGGGTCAAGGGTTACCATGGAAATAAAGGTGTAATAATATTCCCCAAACAAAAATGCCAGAGCCATATAGTAGCAAATTGTGGGAAGGGTATTTAAACTATTTCTTAAAATAGGAGAAATTGATAAATTTGTTATTTTAGATGCAGATTTATCAGTTGATTGAAAAATTGAAAAATCGCATCTTAAACTTCATTTGACATGACCATGATAATCTATAAAAATGCCAAATAAATTTGAGACAGTCATCACCATACCTGCTAATCAGAAATGTTTAAGGCAGATAATCAGAAAATCATTAAACACTATGATTTTTGTCATTTTCTTTCATTCTAAGATCAGCTTTGGAGGGATTCCCACACGTGGAAAATCAGTGGCATTCCCACATAGAAACTTTTATGGCTGCTTTGAAAATCTCTATTATAATGGAGTGGATATCATTGACTTGTCCAAGAAACGCACACCACAGATTGTCGTCATGGTAAGAAAGTCTCAGTGAGCATTCAAGAGGAAAGGGAGCTGTGATTTGTTTGATTGATTCAGTTTCTGAAAGCAGGGAAGATACGTTTCACACACGCTTTCTAATTCGTCTTTGATTTAACTTTGACGTATGTATGGACACAGATGCACAATTTTACTAAGATGTTAAAGTGTGATCACATAAAAGCTTTTTAAGGCGGTCAGTTTCCTCTTTCACCTGTCTCTCCTCTCCCCACAGAGCAGCCAGCCCTCCCACCAAGTCCTAATGTTACTGAGCTAGCATCTGTACTTCTGTATTGGGTCCATAATAACCAGACCCTCGGCAGATTGGTGGCCTCATCAGTGGCGTAGCAAACATAACTGGCGCCCGGGGCATGACACTGTATTGGCGCCCTCTTCCCCTCTAACTACGCTTCTACACGCTTTTCTTGTTTGTCTTGGAGACCATTTGGCACCCTCTGCGAGGGGCGCCCAGAGCATGATAGACCCCCTTACCCCCCTCCTCGCTACGCCAGTGGGCCGCATACTGACACACATACTTATAAATCTGTATTTCTCCACATTGGACATCATTTACAAAAATGGGATCATTGTATTCTCCATGCTGATTTCTGACTCAGCAATACCTGGTGGAAACGCCTTCCAGTGCTGAGGCATCACTCTATGTCAGAACGGCTGTGTCACTTTCTGTTAAGGAAGTGCTGTGTTATTTCTGTAGTCATTTTCTACTCGAGGCATTTGCTCTGTTTCTTTGGCCACTCCAGGAGACAACTGCAATGTGTTCTCAGATGCTGGGGCTCTTATTTTGTTGACCAAAGTTCCAGGAGTAGAATTTATTGGTTGACAGTTACATACCATTTTAAATTTCAATAAATGCTGTTGGATTGACTTTCCGGAAGCTGTAAAGCAAGACTCCTCCACCAACAATATGTGTTGCCCCTCCATCACACCTCAGTCAGCCCCACGCTGCCCACACTTCTGAGCTCAGTGGACAGGAACTAGCACCTTCCTGCTCCTTCGTGTTTATCTGACTCCTGCAGAATCAAATACTCTTTTCACTTATTTGCTGTACGTGTGAATTTGCTCTTCTGGTAATTGTTCATTGTTCAGCCAATGAGTTTTGTAAAATATGATTTTTATGTTAACTCACTTATAGTTTGTATTGGGGGCTGGGCAGCACAAGGTATATGTGGTCTGTGAAATTGCAAATTACCTTCCTGCTTGGGAAGGTCCATTGTTTTGCTAATGTTTGCTGGAGGAGAGGTTTTCACCCCAGAGAGTTTTGAGAAAAGGAGAGGGAAGGAGAAGAGGCAAAGAGAAGCCATGCTTGCAGAGGGAGAGAGAGAGAATACAGAGTGCTGAAGATGAAGCCAGTTTTGTGCAGAGAGGAGAAGGTGTGCAGATGGGGAACCAGAGCTGAGGGGCTTTTGCGAGCTCCCCTGAGACTGGTGGGGGCCTCTGATTCTAGGAGAAACCAGAGAAGACTCTGCTGGTTGTGGAACTAAAGAATGTGTCAGTGGCTTTGGGAGCCCTGAGTGAAAGGGAAGTGTTTTCCCTGTGTTTGCTCCTCGGCTGGTGCGAGACTTTAATAAAGGGATGGCCCACCATTTTTTGGCTCCACTGTTTCTTTACCGTCTGCCCAAATTCAATGGGAACTGGCATGCGCATGACCAAAATGGCCACGACTACTGGCCATACATTCATTGTTATTCTTTTGTTCTTTTTTATTATTTTTTTTAACTTTTGTCAATTTAGAAGAGAATTTCATATTTGATAGGTAACCCTTTTTCATTTGTATCCAAATGTTCTTTACGGATTTATCAATTTTATATTCAATGTTATATGATAAGTTGAGTATATAAATGTTTTTATTTGTGTTGGGTCAGTATGTCTATGTATTTCTTTATAGTTGTAGTGTTCAGTCTTGCTTTGGAATGTTTCTCAAACCCTAGAATCTATATGTGGTCTCATGGGTTTCCTGTAAAACTTTAAAAAATTTTTTGCTTATTTATTTATTCTTAAATTAAAAAAAAAGTTTTTAATTATCTGGAATTTATTTTTGATGTAATATATGATAAGGATAAATTTTTTTATATTCTGCCTTGTGGATTCCCATTTTTTCTTACACTGTTTAATAACTAACCCACCCTTTCCCTGCAGAGTTGAACCATAACTGGCATTCCTTACTAGCGGCACTTGTCGCAGAGCTCTTTGTGGTTAATTATTCTGTTCCCCTGATACTTCTATTCCTATACAAACAGCACACTGACTTAATTACAGTGATTTTATAGTATGTGTTGGTACCTGATAAGTTAAGTTCAGTCTCACTGTTTTTCTTTGCAAAGTATATTTTGGAGAGGAAGGGCAGTGATTTTTCACATGAAATTTAAGAAAATTTTCCAGTCCCAAGGAAATACTTTTGTAAGAAGCGTAATTGGAATTTCCTTAAGTTCTTTTTATCGAAACACTGTGATTACAAATACATTTGCTCCAGGGACAATAAAGATAATCTAGGAGTAAAAAGCATTCGTTTAAAACAATTATGTAAAACTAAATATATGCCTGCCAGGCAGGTCAGACCTTAGGCTGGGTAACTGCTTTGGGGAGATGGCCAGCCTGCCTTGGGGTGTCTAGCTTGGCCACATCCTTTACTTCTGATGTGCAAAAGCACACCCCCCACCTAGAGTAAGATGTATCTGCCACCTGATTGATACACTTATAATCACATTTACATGACTAAGGTGAGTGCTGTAAAATTCTTGGAGCAGGTGATGCTTGGGTCTGGCCTTGACAATGAATAAAAATGTCTAACACTGCAAGGGTTTGAGGGACTTACATGGTAAACCTGGAGTTAAGTTTGATGGGGTCACCAGTTATTAAAGCCCTCCTTTGCTAGGAGGTTGATGAGAAACTCTGTAAGGCCTGTAACAGCTGCTGTTAGTGGAATGGAAGCGTCACTCCTGCGTTTTCTTGAAGCCTCTTTCACTGTGTTCACAGGGAAACGTGTCTTTCTCGTGTTTGTACCCGCAAACTGTCCCCGTGACCTTTCTGAGCTCCAGGAGTTACTTGGCTCTGCTGGGGACCCCTGGAGAGGACAGAGTAGCTGTCACTTTTCAGTTCCGAACATGGAACAGAGCAGGGCTGTTGCTGACCAGTCAGTTCCAACGTCGGCCAGGAGCTCTCCTCCTTGTTCTTCATGACGGAAAGCTCCAGCTGAGCCTCTCCCAACCCAGACATCCAGCGAGGGACCTCACAGCAGGTGACAGAGCCTCTCCCTGACCTACTCCATCCTTGTTTGCCAGAGTCAAGAAATTACCTAAATCTTGATTTATGTAGGTTTATAGTTTACATGTAATATGAACTAAACGATGTATCTTTTTTTGTTGTTGTTACACATGGGTAGATATACCCTCTCCCAGCAGACACACATATTAGTTACTCAATTTTTTTTTGTATACTGGTCCCCAATAAAACATGAATGATTTATTGCACCAAGTTTTAAGTGTTTACAGCCAATGTGTTATTTTTTGGAAGCAAACCAATGGTAAACTTCTCTGGATACTTGCTGCTTGCTTTAGGAGCATTTTGGGAAGGATCTTTTATACATTTAAAATAGATAAAAAATAAGGCAGATGGGATTTACTTTTCATTTTAAACCTTGTATCAATCATCAAACCATGTATACCAAATTGTATAGGACAGAGTAAATCTTATTAAATGGCATTGACAAGACATCTTTTAGCCTATTTTCAGGTTTTAAGTAATTTTTCCTAATAGTTATCTCAGCTTACGTCTGGAGAGAGTGACAGGCACCCACAGTATATAATCTAGAATGTGTGCTTCTGGGGCTGGGGCAGGAGAGGGGTGTGGAAAGGCATGAGAGCCACAGAACAGGGGCAGAGAGTGTGGGTGTGTGTTCCTCCCTCCTCCCAACTGCCTCTACTGCCACGCTCATCGTTCTCTGTTATAGAATAAGGTGTTTGACTTCAGCAGGCGGGCGGTGAGTGTGAGGACTCACCTCCCAGGCCCGGTCCACGGCCTCTGCACTGTGCCAGGCAATGGCCTTCGATGAGCAGTTCTCTTGTTCTCCCAAAGCTTCGGTCCTCATCTTTAAAATGACAGTAATATGAGTTATGGTGAGATGCCTGGGAAACAGGCTGTCCTTTCATCAGAAAGAAAAAGGATGGGAATCATAAGGGACAGAATTAGAAGATGAATATAAATGCAGGCATTTTATTTTTAAATTAGAAGAACAAATTTTACTAAACAGTCTTTTATTATATAGGCAAATGACATCTATTACAAATTCAACAAGGTTTTCTGGAGTGCTTTATGCAAGTTCTCCCATGAAATAAGTATGCAATAGAGAAGCAGGTATACAGGTAGGTGTAGAGAGAGAGAGGGAGGGAGGGAGGTGAGTCTGTAGGAGATGCGAGAGTCATGCACAGGTGGTAGCCAGCCAACCACTCAACCACGTGACCGTTCCCAAATTCCATCACTTTATAACTGCTTTAGGAGGGGCTAATACTAGCTTTAAAAGCAATAATATAGCAATAACAATAGCTGGAGTATACCATACCAAATTTGGAAAATACAAAAAAAAGTAAAAATAACATAAAATGAAAATAGAATTCCCCCATCCCAAAATTAAGGTTAATATTTAAGAATATTTCCTACCAATCTTTCCATTTTTATTACAATGCTTGAGTAGATATGTATACACACACACACACACACACACACACACACACTTTAATGTAATGCTTTTATAATTTTACATTTTGTTCGATGAAGTTTCATGTTTTATTGATACTGATTTGTTGTGTTTAAAGACTGGTGCCATTTTTTTTTCTTCTAAAAGGTCTACCAAGATTGTTAGAGACAATGATCATACACAAAAATAAGAAAAGTTTTTTATTTTTATAACTTAAACAGTTTTGGAAAATACCTGTACTTCTCAACATCCCAAAACATTAATTAATTACCGGTATACGTGACTAAAATAGGCCGTGTCATTGGAGGTATTTTGTTGTTTCCGGCCTGTTCGGGGTCAGGCATGGAGGGCACAGTCTGCGTTCGCCCAGACAGCGTGTTTGCACTCCCCGCTCTCCTTGCCTCTTTACCCCTTTTATTCTGATGTTTTCCTTTGCTCTTCTCTTTCTTTATTTTCTTTCTTTCTTTCTTTTTTTTTTTTTTTTTTTTTTTTTTTTTTTTTTTTTTTGTATTTTTCTGAAGCTGGAAACGGGGAGACACAGTCTGACAGACTCCCACATGCGCCCGACTGGGATCCACCCGGCAAACCCACCAGGGGCGACGTTCTGCCCACCAGGGGGCGATGCTCTGCCCCTCCGGGGCATCGCTCTGCTGCGACCAGAGTCACTGTAGCGCCTGGGGCAGAGGCCAAGGGGCCATCCCCAGTGCCCGGGCCATCTTTGCTCCAATGGAGCCTTGGCTGCGGGAGGGGAAGAAGGAGACAGAGAGGAAGGAGGTGGGGGTGGAGAAGCAAATGGGCGCTTCTCCTATGTGCCCTGGCCGGGAATCGAACCCGGGTGCCCCGCACGCCAGGCCAACGCTCTACCGCTGAGCCAACCGGCCAGGGCCTCTTTCTTTATTTTCTATCTGATCTTTTATGACTTAATTGAGTGATGAAAGAGTGAAGTGCAACCCTGGGCCTGAGTAGGCGGGCCATAACCTTCTCAACTGAATATAGCAACTTTTGTTAGAATGTGAGAGTCAGACAGGCCCGCCCATGATTGATGGGTCAGACACAAGGACCCTCCACAATCACAATATGTACACCAACCCCTCTCCCGAGTCCCGTGGGTAGCAGCTTCCTCCCAGAGAGAAACGACCAGCAGAACACATGGCCTCATTGCCTCCTTAGGACCGCCAGCCAAGCCCACCCTTATCTGAAGCCCCTCCCTGGCTCTGAGGCCACACCAGTCCTGGCACCCACGTGCCCGCCATTGCCCCAGCCAGCTAGATGGCCTGGAAGGGCTTCAGGTGAGGTCGCCTTTGGCAGGTGGTCCAGTGACCTGCATCCACTCTTCTCAGGAACTTGCCTGGTTAGAGGCATCCATAGGGTCTGTGGAAATCTCTTCTATCCCATGTGTTTACCTCCAGGTGCAGGACTGAACGATGGGCAGTGGCACTCTGTGTCCTTGTCTGCTAAAGAAAATCAGCTGAGTGTGACGGTGGACGGTGCGACAGCCTCCAGAACGCACTCCCTGAGCAGGCGGCTCCGTCTGGGCCACACTTATTATTTGGGGGGTAAGTGAAAGGAACGGTTCTGAGGGTACTCAAACCCTCTTTACCTTTTCAGCTCCTGACTTCTAATGCAAATAGAAATCTTAAATGAAAGTTAAAACAAGAATTATTTCTCTCTTTTAGTTACAATCAGTGGGAATGTTGAGTGGACACAGATGATAAATGAGGGCCTGAGGGGCAAGTCTACCAGGTGACCTTGTTGAAATATGCCTATAAAATTGATTTTAAATTTGGGACTTGTTTTCAATTAGGCCAAACAACGCAGATACCTGGAGACCTTCGAAATCACTGGTGCCTGGCTCTGTCCCCAGACACCCCGATCTCCCTGGTCCTTGGGCCCGGGCAACTTGAGGGTCATTATTTCTTACTTTTTACCTGTAAAACTTTGCTGTAGGGAATTGTCCTAATGCCAAATCACCCTTATAACCTTTCTTCAGATTTTATCTGCCAGTTTTACTGCTTCCTGTGGGTGTTCTTCTGTCAGTTGGCTCTTTCTTCCTGCCTGGAGCCTGGCTACTCAGGGTGTGGTCCCTGAGCCGGCAGGAGGGCACCAGCTGGGAGCTGGCTAGACATGCAGAGGCAGCCTCCCTGCCCTCCTGAACCCGAGTCTGCCTTTCCCCACGGTCCCCCGTGGGCTGCCGCACTTTAGGAAACATTGTTTCCGCTGTCTGTGCAGAAGGGTGTCTTAGGTACAACAGAGGGAGAGATCGATTGAACAGGTCTTAATATCTTACCAGGTGCTTCTGATGTGCTCTACCAAGGCCGCACCAGGCCAGCTCTCCTGGGCTGTGGCAAATGGAGTGTTTACTCGCTCAGCTGACCTTTGATGGAGTCTGTCTAGGACAGGGGTCGGGAACCTTTTTAGCTGAGAGAGCCATTAACGCCACAAATTTTAAAACGTAATTCCGTGAGAGCCATACAACGACCCGTGTAAGTTACGCATTATTATCCCGTAAAAATTTGGTGTTGTTTTGGAGGACAGCTGTGATTGGCTCTAGCCACCTGCAACCATGAACATGAGCGGTAGGAAACATGGATTGTAATACATGAGAATGTTTTATATTTTTAACGTTATTATTTTTTCATTAAAGATTTGTCTGCGAGCCAGATGCAGCCATCAAAAGAGCCACATCTGGTTTGCGAGCCATAGGTTCCCAACCTGTGGTCTAGGATCTGCTCAGCCACGGTAGGGAAGCTCCTGGGGAGTAATTAGTCATTCCTGGGGCCTCCAAGTGAGAAACCTTGAGGCAGTGGGCCACTTAGAGCTGCGATTGTCAGATTTATCTCTAATACTGGCCCAAGCCCTCCTTGATATTATTCCTGTTTTGCATTTTATAGCTGTTTCTTGTTAAACTAAGTTTGGAGTCATGGTGGAGAAGATAGTTCAACAGCTCAACAAGAAAGTGTAAAGTCCTCCCTAAGAATCCACACTAAGCATACAAACCGTGAATCAGGAAATTTGCTCTTTCCGGTCCCCAAAAGCAGCCATCAATGTCAAAGGCAGAGCCGTCAGCAGCCTTACATGGATTGCTGGCAGTTCTTGCTCCCTAAATATGGTGCATTTCTGAACCACATGGCTTTTAAACCTTTACACTTATGATGGATATTATAGCTCTGCAAAGGAACAAATTCCTTCAAAACTAAATAATTTATCCAAGAGCAATAAGGGATAGGAAGAAAAATCCTTACAAGCCCTGGCCATATAGCTTGGTTGATTGGAGCGTGTTTTAGGAGCTCAGAGTTGGCGGTTTAATTCCCCAGCCAGAGAACGTACAGGAGCAGCTCAGAGTTCCTGTCTCTCTCTCTCCCTGCCTCTCTCTAAAAAAAAATAAAAAAAAATAAATAAATAAATAAAAAAAATCCTTGCTATACTATTTAATGATAAAAAATCAACTATTTTTAAATTTATACTAAAGAGTAAAAAATAGTTCTCAAGTCACAGAATCAGCTCTCATATATGAATATTCTATATGTTTAGTGTGTGCGATGCATAGCAACATGGGAGAAAGTACTTTCCATAAATACTTCCCTGCTGACGTGGTATGAATCAGTTGTTACTGTAAAATTGCATGCATTTTTAAAAATTCTACTAATGTTTATTAAAAGAATACACGGGCTCATCCCTTGTCTACGAAATTAAACATGACAAGACCTAGGAACTTTCCCTTGTTCCTCTTCTAGACCTCCGTGAAGCATTGCTCTGCTTTTTCTTGCTTTTTTTTCTTTTTCTTTTTGGTAATCTTTGTTTTGTTTTTTTTTGTTTGTTTGTTTGTTTTTCTGAAGCTGGAAACGGGGAGAGACAGTCAGACAGACTCCCGCATGCACCTGACTGGGATCCACCCGGCATGCCCACCAGGGGCGATGCTCTGCCCACCAGGGGGTGATGCTCTGCCCCTCCGGGGCATCACTCTGCCGCGACCAGAGCCACTCTAGCGCCTGGGGCAGAGGCCAAGGAGCCATCCCCAGCGCCCGGGCCATCTTTGCTTCAATGGAGCCCTGGCTGCGGGAGGGGAAGAGAGAGACAGAGAGGAAGGAGCGGGGGGGGGGGGGGGGGGGGGGGGTGGAGAAGCAAATGGGCGCCTCTCCTATGTGCCCTGGCCGGGAATCGAATCCAGGTCCCCCGCACGCCAGGCCGACACTCCACCGCTGAGCCAACCGGCCAGGGCTTGATGTATTCTTTATGACTTGCTTTTGTCTGTTCTACATTAGTATTTGAGACCCAGCCATGTCCATGTGAACAGCTAATGTTAATAAGTTCTAACTGCTGTGTGGTTTTAGATGCACCTTGTACCACATTTTACTTATCTATTTCACCATCCTGTTTTGCTGGTGAGATAAATATTTTGATTATGTCAATTCCTTTTTTTTTTTTTTTTTTTTTTTTTTTAAAGAAACAGAGAGAGAGATAGACAGGGACAGACAGGAACGGAGAGATGAGAAGCATCAATCATTAGTTTTTCCTTTTTTTTTTTGGATTTTTCTGAAGCTGGAAACGGGGATGCAGTCAGACAGACTCCCGCATGCGCCCGACCAGGATCCACCCGGCACGCCCACCAGGTGCTGATACTCTGCCCATCTGGGGTGTCACTCTGTTGTGACCAGATCCACTCTAGCGCTTGGGGCAGAGGCTATGGAGCCATCCCCAGCACCCGGGCCATCCTTTGCTCCAATGGAGCCTCAGCGGCAGGAGGGGAAGAGAGAGACAGAGAGGAAGGAGAGGGGGAGGGTTGGAGAAGCAGATGGGTGCCTCTCCTGTGTGCCCTGGCCAGGAATCGAACCCGGGACTTCCGCACACCAGGCCAACACTCTACCACTGAGCCAACCGGCCAGGGCCAATCATTAGTTTTTCGTTGCACATTGCAACACCTTAATTGTTCATTAATTGCCTTCTCATACATGCCTTGACTGCGGCCTTCAGCAGACCGAGTAACCCCTTGCTTGAGCCAGCGATCTTGGGCTCAAGCTGGTGAGCTTTTGCTCAAACCAGATGAGCCCTCGCTCAAGATGGTGACCTTGAGGTCTTGAACCTAGGTCTTCTGCATCCCAGTCTGATGCTCTATCCTCTACGCCACCGCCTGGTCAGGCTATGTCAATTCCTTTTTGCTATTATAAAAAATGTCATGGCCCTGGCCGGTTGGCTCAGCAGTAGAGCGTCGACCTGGCGTGCGGAGGACCCTGGTTGAACTCCCGGCCAGGGCACATAGGAGAAGCTCCCATTTGCTTCTCCACCCCCCCCCCCTCCTTCCTCTCTGTCTCTCTCTTCCCCTCCCACGGCCAAGGCTCCACTGGAGCAAAGATGGCCCGGGCGCTGGGGATGGCTCCTTGGACTCTGCCCCAGGCGCTAGAGTGGCTCTGGTTGCGGCAGAGCGACCCCCCCCCCCGGAGGGGCAGAGCATCGCCCCTGGTGGGCAGAGCGTCGCCCCTGGTGGGCGTGCCGGGTGGATCCAGGTCGGGCGCATGCGGGAGTCTGTCTGACTGTCTCTTCCCGTTTCCAGCTTCAGAAAAATACAAAAAAAAAAAAAAATGTCATAAATGTTCTTGTATAGCTGCTAAGAATCATTTTCCCAGTGATTTCTAAATTTTCTGTATGCACAAACTATCCTAATGAGTATGACCTATTTAGTTAAACAGCTGTTGTGCCCCGTAGTTTCTGTGACATGTTCCAATGGTTAAGTGGAATGAATGCCCAGGAACACACAGCAGTCACGCTGGCTGTGCACAGCGATCCAGCCTGGGCCCCGCTAGCACCTGTGAGAGCACCTGCAGCTCTGGAGGCAGTGTGTTCAAAGAGGCTAATAGGTCTTTCTAATGAATTTTCATAAAACTGTATTGATATGCAGGAAAATCATCTTGTTAACATAGTTTCCAATAAGGCACAGTGTCCGTAAGATGGGTGGAGTTATAAAATGTAAGTATCACATGAAAGAGTTTAATGACTTTTTCTTCCTTACAGCTTTCCAGTTTTTCTGTTGTAATTGTTGTTGCAATTGTGTATTGGCGCCAAGTGGCAAAAATAGTGGGGGAGCTTGTAATCTCAGCACTTTATTCCAAATGGAGGTATAAATTTAGCGTGACTTTCCATTTGCATAGTTGTAAATACTCATTTGGTTTCTACAGAATAATTTCAGCCACAGACTCAAACTAATTTAGTCAACTGTACATCTTATACCAACATAAAAGCAACTTTCTCCTAGAAAAAGAATGTATGTTATTTTAAAAACTCAAGTAATGCCTTCACCAGGCTAAAACAAATAAGCAAAACCAAAACACTTTGATTTACTGATGTAAAATAAAAACATAGATATTATTTGTTTTCAAGAAAAAAAAAAACAAAAGAAACAGGTCTAGGACCTCAGTAGATTTATTATATGCACAAGTTGTATGCACAGGTCAAGACTCCCTTGCCCAGGGGCCCACTGTTTCCAGAGTCCATTGAACTTTCCAGCTCTATTCTGGGTAAAATGAAGCAGATCAGCTGTAGCCTGAATGGAAACTCCGCCCCTAAATCTCCAACATGAGGATTATTTTATCCAATCACAAGAGTATCCTGTATCAATGTCTTCTGCAGTTTAGTCAGTGTCTGTCAGTACCAGGACATGTGAGATGTCAAGGAGAATCACTTTATCCACTACATGCTCTGTAGCGAGATTGGGACTAGTGAAGTACGTATTCCTGGGGCCTCTCGGTAAAAGTCAATTCATGATACTTGATTCTTCAAGGAGATCAATAGCCCATGTTCTGAGACACTATTTCCCTTCACTGTTTTTCCTGGTAGAGGTTCAATTGTAAGTCCCCAATTATCTTATTATTATACAATCAATAAGTTTTGTTTGACCATAAAAGCAGACTAGTCCATCTTGTTCTCATAGTTAAAGTGAACATATAACTTATTATCCAAACCAGGAACGTAAGTGAATAAAGGAGATGGTGTCAGCAATTATGACAGGACAGCAGGCATAAACGAGGACTCTCTGGCCTCACGGAGGTCTGTGTTCTGCTTCGGGCGCAGTCTCGGAGTGCGACGACTTTCTTCCTGTGAGAGAGTCCACCTGCAGAGCAGCAGCATTTTATGTGTCCCATCAGAACTCTGACTCAGGTGTCTCCTCTTCTTTCTGCCTTGTCTCAGTCCAGGCTTCTTTTGTAAATTGCTCTTCCAACATTCAAGCTAGTGTATTGTACGCAGAGTTTTGGTGCCTGCTATCAAGGGCAGTGGGATGCTAAGCCCTTAATGAATTCCCTTTTATGGACTCCTGTACTATACGATAGCATACTTGTGCCGCACGGTGGGAGAATATTAAATCATGTTCAGAATCCCCCAAGTGCTCTTGTACAAAGCATCAGCAGGCGAGGAGGGACCTATCATCTCTTTGTAATAAAGTCTCACCAGATGACCCATTTTGGTACAGTGAAACAAAGTGAAAATTTCCATGTAATCCTCAGAGGTACTTAAACTGCAGAGTCCTTAAATATTAATGTATATGTTTCATTAACTTAGCAATAAGCATTCACTATCCACTTAAACTCTGCATCCCAAATCAAGTCATTGGTAAGGGACTCTTAGCCATTTTACCATCAGGGTTTTGGGCCATCTTCTCCATGAATGAATGAGCGAGCGTCTCCTAGTCTGCGCTGGTCCAGGGCTCTGGTACTCCTTGCTTCTTGACCTTTCCTAACTGGAGAAGTCAAGCACTTAGTGGTTTGACCATTTCTTATTTAAAGTTTCAATTTCAGAAAGATCCCTTGTGAGTACTGGATTTGGTTTACTTTTGACCTTAACAGAAATAGTGAGGTACACCTTGTATTTTGGATGAGTTTGAGGCTGTGGTCTGGAGAAAAGCAAGATAAGGAGAAAAGGAATAATAGTGATTCCATAAAACTATGTATTGGCTCAATGTTTCCCATTCCTTATTCTCATGTCCTTAGTTACTAAGTGCTGTTAGTAGAAGCTGCCTATAAAGATGATCAAGTTTCCTCCAAATGGATCCAACCCTTCAGAAATTCGTTTACAAATTAAATGTATGTATTTCACACAAAGTAAGAAAATAATAAAGGAAATCTGTCACCTTAAATAGTTCTTTATGATGTAATAATAAATTTGAAATGTCAAAGACTCATTGGGGTTAATTTATGAGGTTTTGTTGGGCCCAACAATGGTTTTAATCTGATGAAGACCTTGGCTTGTTTGAATTATATTTGTGAGAAATACAAAGCATTAAGACCTCGGGCACTGAAAGAAAAGTAAAGATACACTATGTGAATTTTATGGAAATTATTAAGCAAAACACTAGCATCCATCATGGGAGAAGAAGAGGCTGTGTCAGCTGTTCCTGCTCTGCAAGTGTCCCGGGGCGTGGAGAGCAGAAGTCCAAGGAGAGGTGAATGGGCCCTGGCCAGCTGGCTCAGGCAGTTCAGAGCGTGTCCCAGAATGACCAGGTTGCGTTGGTGGTACAGTGGTGAGCGTAGCTGCCTTCCAAAAAGACAAGGTTGCCGGTTTAATCCCTGGTCAGGGCAAAGCAGCCAGTGAATGACTGAGTGGAACAACAAATGAATGCTATGTTTCCTTCTCCCTTCTCTCTCCCTTCTTCTCTCTAAAAATTAGTTAATTAAAAAAAAAAAAATTAAAGTCCTGGCGGGATAGCTTGGTTGGAGCATCGTCTAGAAGTGCACAGGTTGCCAGTTCAGTCCCCAGTCAGGGTACACGCAGGAACAGATCGGAGTTTCTGACTCTCCTGTCTCTGTCTCAATCTCTGCCTCTCTAAAATGAGAGAGAGGGGTGAATGAAAAACACAGAAGCACAATGGGTAAACATTACTTTATAAAATTATTTATTCAATTTGGTTTTAAAAATAAACACCTGATCAAATAACCTTAAACCCTGGGCTATACACACTAACATAAGAGTTCCTTAATATTTAAATGATTGTACAATAAAAAGCAAAAGGATGAGTAATTAAAACATTGTCTCGGCCCTGGCCGGTTGGCTCAGTGGTAGAGCATCGGCCTGGCGTGCAGAAGTCCCGGGTTCGATTCCCAGCCAGGGCACACAGGAGAAGCGCCCATCTGCTTCTCCACCCCTCCCCCTCTCCTTCTTCTCTGTCTCTCTCTTCCCCTCCCGCAGCCAAGGCTCCATTGGAGCAAAGATGGCCCGGGCGCTGGGGATGGCTCCTTGGCCTCTGCCCCAAGCGCTAGAGTGGCTCTGGTCGCAAGAGAGCGACGCCCCGGAGGGGCAGAGCATCGCCCCCTGGTGGGCAGAGCGTCGCCCCCTGGTGGGCATGCCAGGTGGATCCAGTGGGCCGCATGCAGGAGTCAAGCTGACTGTCTCTCCCTGTTTCTAGCTTCAGAAAAATACAAAAAAAAAACAACAAAAAAAAATTGTCTCTAATGAGTTAAAAGACAATAGTTCTTGAAATTATGTCCATGAAACATAATTTTTAAGGCAATGAAAAAATAAAATAATTAAATTTCACACGATGCATAAAATGTTTCCACATTTGTTTGCAATGAAAGCAATATTAATTGTTTTAAAATGATGTTTATTTTGTGTTTGCATCTGAAAACAAAGTATTCAATTAAATCGATGGTTTGTGATTTTATCCTGTGTTGCTGCAAGTTGGGTTGCCTAGGAAGCTGCCCCTGCTGGGAACTTGCCCACAGGCCTCTCAGCGGGCTTTATTCTTGAGAGAAAGTTCTAGAAGGCTGCGAGAACAGCTGGATGAGCAGAGAGATAATGAGCTGCAATGCGGTTGCAGCAGAAGCCCCAGAACATACAAACACACATGCACACACACTTACACACATATGGAGGACATATTTAACAAATATTTTAGATGAATAGAAGGAATCTGGGTCAACTTTCAATTAAAAAATTTTTTTAGACATTTCATAGACAGCAAGTCTTATCATGCCTATAATTTTTTGGACTACTATTGCATGCCTTCTAGGTCATCGAGTTCAGTATCATACCAAAAGGAGTGACGTCTTATGTGTGCTTCCAAATAAGAAATTAAGCTTTGCTTAAATTAAATGTGCACTTTTCTCTCAATTTTCCCAACTATAGTGGTTATTTCATGCCTTATTAATGTCAACAACCTTTTGTTCTTGTTCGCTCTCCTCCACTCTATTCGTGAGTAGTAGTACCTCCCCGAGAGGTGTAGTAAGTCTCACCCCCAAGTGTTTGCAGAGAGGGGAAGCAGACATCTTGCAGAAGCGCTGTGCAATGTTTTTGCCATGCTGTTGATTTTCTTTTGTGTGTGTCTCCCATGTTCATTCAGGCTGTCCCAACAACAGCTCTGGCTCTGGGTGTGGAAGTTCCCTGGGGGGATTTCAGGGCTGCCTGAGGCTCATCTCCATTGGGGGCAAGGCTGTGGATCCCATCTCAGTACAGCAGGGCTTGCTGGGGAGTTTCCGTGACCTCCAGATAGACTCCTGTAGCCTCAGAGACAGGTAAGGTGACCCTATGCCATTTTAGCATGCCTGTTCTCAAATTTTTTGAAAGGAGATTTAAACAAATGAAGAGCTGGCAAAGTGTACTTTCTTCTTGCCCTTTCTCTGTTCCTGCTATCCATTCGATTGGAAAAATTATATTTCCATTTAAAAAATAAACTTTAATATTAAGCAATTGTGCCTTTCAAATGATATTTTCCTAGGAAACAAATTCTTATGAGTATGCCTTCAAGCAACTTAATTCTTTTTTTTTTTTTTTTTTTTTACAGAGACAGAGAGAGAGAGAGAGAGAGATAGGGACAGACAGACAGGAACAGAGAGAGATGAGAAGCATCAATCATCAGTTTTTCTTTGCAACACCTTAGTTGTTCATTGATTACTTTCTCATATGTGCCTTGACCGTGGGCCTTCAGCAGACCGAGTAACCTCTTGCTCAAGCCAGCGAGCTTGGGTCCAAGCTGGTGAGCTTTTTGCTCAAACCAGATGAGCCCGCGCTCAAGCTGGCGACCTCAGGGTCTCAAACCTGGGTCCTCTGCATCCCAGTCTGATGCTCTATCCACTGCACCACAGCCTGGTCAAGCAAGCAACATAATTCTTACAGAATATCACTAATGCTGCTATCATTATTGGGAATATAAATACTAAGGAATATCAATACTTTTTAAAATTCTACCGTTGAGTCCTGGCTGGTTGATTCAGTGGATAGAGTGTTGGCCCGGCATGTGGACAACACAGGTTCGATCCCTGGTCAGGGCACACAGAAGTGACCATCTGCTTCTCTTCTTCTATTCCCCCTTTTCTCTCTTCCCCTCCAGCAGTCAGTTTCTCAGTTGATCTGAGCATCAGCCTCAGGCACAAAGGATAGTTTGGTTGATTTGAGCATCGGCCCCTGATTGAGTTGCCAGGTGGTGAATCCTGGTTGGGGAGCATGCAGGAGTCGGCCCCATTATCACCCCTCCTCTCACCTAAAAAATAGTTGTTGGGTTACATATGAAGGAATTGCAGTGCCTGGGAATGTAATTTCTGCAGTATTAGCAGAGAAAAATAATAATAAAATAGCCAGATGCTCCCTTTCAGCTTTTTTTTTTTTTTTTTTTTTACTTTCCTCTTATTGATGTTTGCTCTACCTCTTCAGCAGGTTAGCCGCCTTGGGCTGCAGACTGGGATGAAACAGGAGGAGCGAGTGGCTCTCTGCTCTCCCTGTGCATGCTGTCATCTTCTAAGCACAGGTCCTGTTATCTGTGGGGATCTCTCCTGTTCTTAATGCAGTTTTATAGTCTTGTCAGTTTTCTGCTGATTTGGGGCCTGTCTTCTTATTCTCATTCACAGTGTCATTCACAAAGAAGTTTTTCATTTTAATGAAGCCTAAATTACCCATTTTTTTCTATCATGGGTTGTATCTTAAAAGTCATTGCCAAACCCTAAGTCATTTAGATTCTCTCCTGCAATATCTTCTGAGAATTTAACATTTAAATGTAGGTCTTACATGTAGGTGTTTTAAAGGTAGGTCTGTCATCTAGTTTGAGTTAATTTCTGTTAAAGGCATAAAGTCTATGTCTATATAATAATTTTATGCACATATGTTCCAATTTTTCCTGCAGTATTTGTGGAAAAGATTGTTCTTTCTTCAGTGAATTACCTTTGCTTTTTTCAAAGGTCAGTTGTCTGTTTCTGAGCTACCTACCTTGTGCCAATATTTGTTCTTTTTCCCATCCCACACTGTCTTGATCCCTGTAGCTTTATAGGAAGTCTCAAAATTGAGTACTATCAGTCCTCCAACGTTTTTCTTCAATATTTTGTTGGCTATTCTGGGTATTTTCCCTTTCCATATAAACTTTGTTTGTTTGTTTATTTTAGAAAGAGAGAGATGCAAGGGGGGAGGTGAGGAGAGGGAAGCATCAACTCATTGTGGCTTCTCCCATGTGCCTTGACTGGGTAAGCCCTGGGGTTTTGAACTGGTAACCTCAGCATTCCAGGTCCACACCTTATTCACTGCGTCACCACAGGCCAGGCCCACATACATTTTAAAATCAATTTGTTCATAGTCACAGAGTAATTTGTGGGATTTTCACTAGGATTGAGTTGAATCTATAGATCAAGTTGGGAAGAACTAATATCTTAACAATATTGAGTCTCCTTATCCGTGAACAGAACACATTTAAATTTTCTTTCATCAGAGCTCTTTTTGTTTAATATAAATGTTTTTTATACCTTTCATAAGGGTTTTGTAGTTTTCCTCTTAAATATCTTGTACTTATTTTGTTAGCTTTGTACCCAAACATTTCGTATTTGGGGTGCTAATGTAGTGCTGTGTTTTTCAGTTTAACTGTTCACGGCTCCTGTGTAAGACAGCGCCCTGCAGCCTTGCCATAGTCACCTGTTACTACCAGGGTATTTTGTGGGTTCCCTGAGATTTTCACATAAGTTAATCATGTCATCTATAAACAAAAACAGTTTTATTTCTTCCTTCCCAATTTACATAACTTTTATATCACTTTCTTAACTTCCTGCATTAGCTAAGACTTCCCATATTGTTTGAATAAGAGGGATAAGAGCAAGTTCTTGTTTTGTCCCTGATCTTGAGGGAAAACATCTAGTTTCTCACCATTCAATGTAATGTTAGCTGTAGATTTTCGTACAGTCTTTTATCAAGGTGAGGAAGTTCCTCTCTAGTCCTAGTTTGC
Organism: Saccopteryx leptura; assembly: GCF_036850995.1. Classification (NCBI taxonomy): domain Eukaryota; kingdom Metazoa; phylum Chordata; class Mammalia; order Chiroptera; family Emballonuridae; genus Saccopteryx; species Saccopteryx leptura. The sequence continues at coordinate 98,233,359 of NC_089504.1, read as the reverse complement.
TGAGTTTTTTTTTTAATTGTAAATAAGTGTTAGATTTTGTCGGATACTTTTCTGAAACTAGTGATAGGACCACATGCTATTTTCCCCGTGGCCTGTGCATGTGCGGATTGCCTGAGCTGACAAGTAGTTTCTGTCCAGTCCTGGAGACAGCCTCACGCTCCGGGAGTGAATGCCATTGGGTCGTGTAGTATAATGATTTTTATACATTGTTGGATCCAATTTTGTCAACATTTTGTTGAGGATAGCATTTATTTTTGAAAATCAGGAAAAATCTATAATCTTTTGGTTGGGCAGATAAAATATATTATGCTCACTTTGTTAAAGATGGCGCTGCCCACGTGGAGGCCATCACCCAGGTGATATTAATGTGTTGGGGGTGGGCTGTGGGCAGGCAGAATCCTTGTAGCCTGGAGCTTGGTTTTGGGATTAAGCCTTTCCCACCCTTTTTGATGTGGGGCGGTACAATCCCATCATGTTTCTGATAAGTGACTTTGTATTAAAGACTTCCCTATTTTGTATATTGGATTAAAGGTTTTGATTTCTACACTATAAATTGGGGGCAGAACGGGAGCTTGCTCTCTTGGTTCCTGAGATTTATATTAGAGGAGAGAGCAGAGAGGAGAGCAGAGAGAGGCCATGTGGAGGAGGCAAGGAGAAGCAGCCAAGAGGGCGGAGTGCTGAGTGAGAAGTCAGTTTGTGCAGAGTTTGTGCAGAGAGAAGGAAGGAGATGGGGAACAGAGGTGAATAAGGCTGGTGAGGTACAAAACTTTGATTCTAAGAAACTTGGATAAGTCAGTAGCTTTGTGAGCACTGAATGAGTGGGTTTTGGAGCCCAGTGTGTGCTTTTACTTGCCCAAGCTAGGGTGCAAGCTAGGATTAAAGAAGATGGCCCATCAGTTTTTGGCTTCGTTGTTTCTTTAACAACTGTCCGAATGCAATGCGAACCTGCATGGGCCAGGTGGCTGTGATAGTAGCCCTGGCTACTGGCTTTACACTTTTATAAATTAATTTTTTGATTAAATTTTTAATCTTATAAACATTAAAATCTCACAGTCAGTTTAAGTAAGTAATTGTCACCATTTCTATGATACGTAAGTGGTTATTTGTTTTACCTGAGTGGTTTTGTGATTTATTAAATTATATATTGGGCGGGGAAGCCTTATTAAATTATATATTCGGGGGGAAGCCTTATTAAATTATATATTGGGGGAAGCCTTTTAAGGCCTCAGTCCTGCATGATCTCTGGGTCTAATTTCAGGTTCAAGGCTGTTTGTGGCCACTGCAAGCAGTTTACATCCTGGTCATGTGTGAAATTAATCTTGCCTTATTTGTGAAAAAGCAAACACATTTTCTGATATAATGAGATAGGTAGCAAATGTACCTGTCACAAATACATGACAGTGGTAGCATCTACTGGATTTCTTAGTCTGTGGTTGGTATTTATTGCATTAGGAAACTTTGATGACAGACTCAAAAATTTGAGTTCATGTTGTCAAGTCTTCTGTTCAAGTCACTGTCATTATCCATCATTCGTGGTAACATATTTGTATCAAGGTACACAGTTATCATTACGAACTATGGAAAATAAGTTGTGTCTGTCTTCTTTTAGGTGTCTGCCCAGCTACTGTGAGCACGAGGGTGAATGTTCCCAGTCTTGGGACACCTTCTCCTGCGACTGCGCACACCCTGGGTATGCGGGTGCGACTTGCCACTCCTGTAAGCCTCCCACCTCACGTGTTCTCCTTTCATTCTGACTTCTGTGTAGGCCTCTCTAACTTTGCATTAGTTTGCACTTGTGTGTCTACATTTGCACAACTGTGGGCAAGACAGTGACACCAAGAAAACCAGTGTTTTAGAGACTACTTTTTGTCTGGTTTACTTTTAATCAATTGTATTTCCAAATGATGTTAAAGCAGATGTCAAATAGGACAAAAAAAATAGAAAGAATAAAGCAAAAAATTTTTAAAGTCTAGAATGCATATTATATCTTGTTCTGTTTCTTGAGTTGGAACCAATTTTAGTTTTTGAGTTCCGCCTGCTGAAGGCCAGTGGGTGAGGTTTTGAGTCTGGATATTTATAAAATTAAAGAGGAGAGTCTCAGGAGAACTGCAGGGTGGGAGCCACCACGGTCGGGTTTCTCCATGTCGGCGAGAAGCCAGGTAAACATTCAGGCCTGTGCCGTCTTGATCTCTGATGATGGTGGTGGTGATGCTGGTAACATATGGGGAACTTGCCATGTGCCTGCCCTAGTCTAGTTCTCTGCATATTTCAACCGCTATAATCCTCAAAACAGCCCTAGAAGGTAAGTGTTGTTCTTACCTGTATTTCACAGACGAGAGAAAGGTAAGCCCGGGGTCACACAGCTCCCAGCCAGGGCTCTCGATCACCTCTCTTCTGTCTTGGACACCAGTTTCTTTTCTGAAGAATTATTCTCTCATCTTTATATCAGACAAAGCTTCACTGACCTGTAATTCATTAACTACTAGAAGCTTATTATGGGGCCCCTGAAATGGTCAGGGCTATCTAATTATTGGCTTTTACTTAAGTTTTTGCTTGCTTTTTTCTTATTTGAGGATTACTGTGACATTTCTGAATCCTTGCTCTCATAGCACCTCTCTTCCCTTTAGGTCTTTAGAGAAGGAGCATGAAGCGAAGACACACAGCTCTTCCACGTTCAGTCCTCCTCCTACTGAGAGGATATGTTGCACTCTTTTTTTTTTTTTAATAAATAACTTTTTATTTTAATGGGGTAACATCCATAAATCAGGGTACATATATTCAAAGAAAATATGACCAGGTTATCATGTCATTCAATTCTGTTGCATACTCATCACCTAAAGTCAGATTGTCCTCTGTCACCTTCTACCTAGTTTTCTTTGTACCCCTCCACCTCTCCCTCCTTCCCTTCCCCTGCCCCCTGTAACCACCACACTCTTGTCCATGTCTCTTAGTCTCATTTTTATGTCCCACCAATGTATGGAATCCTGCAGTTCTTGTTTTTTTCTGATTTACTTATTTCACTCCGTATAATGTTATCAAGATCCCACCATTTTGTTGTAAGTGATCTGATGTCATCATTTCTTATGGCTGAATAGTATACCATGGTGTATATGTGCCACATCTTCTTTATCCAGTCTTCTATTTTTTTTTACAGTGATTAAAGCCTTTAAGCAAACTCTTGGCCAATACAGCAAGAATCCATAAAAGAGTAGTGTCCTTAACATGTTCACCAAGTCCAAGTTGGCCCCAACACCATGCCAAATCCCTGAAAAACGCAACCCAACCCCAGTTCAGTCTGCTAGGAGCTGTCACAAGGAGCAAGAGTCCAAGAAAAGTCCCCATGGCACTGGAATTGTTGTCACAATTCTATACTTTGCAGCTCACGTCCAAGTCCCAATGACCGCTGCTTCTAGCTGGTAATGATTCAGGTAGACTGGATAAGCCATCTGCAACATGTGTGGAGATGGAGCTTCTGTTCTCCTCTGCCTGGAGAGATGAGACCGGTTGCTTTTCCCTGGAGCTCTGCGACTGTGGCATGGTAAAGAGAACCTTGGGATACACTAAGCTGTATCCTGGTAGACTCATAATAGAAGTTGGCAAAAGGGGGAAAGAGAGCTCTAAATTAGGAGTAGGTCTCAGCCTGAAATATGAGTGGGGCATTGAGGTAGGAGGGATAAAGGAAACACTATATATTAAACAAAGCAGCAGAAAATAGGACTATCAACACCCACAACAGAGATCTTCGAGGGAAGAATAAAAAACCTGACTATTCAGGCAAGAAATAGTTAAGTGGCCCTTGTGCAAATGAGATCAGTTTACCTGCTTCTTGGAAGAAATACCCTAGGCTCGTCCACAGTGTCGTAGATGGGGCCGACGGCCCTGGGCACCTTCAGCCTTCAGTGGCAAACCCCAGCATTCTGGGCAAGGTTAGGTCATAGGTGGCTGGAACAGGGCTGGAAGAGACTGAACCCTCCCTTAGAGGAGTGAGGGGGAAGCCTACCTTCCAGTGTTTCTGTTTCCTCAGAGCAGAGGCATGTAAGTCTGGCAGGCTTTAGCTCAATGACCTTCCTTTCCACTATTGAAGCAGGACCCAAAATACATACATGGTGGGAAACTATGAACATTTCCAACGTATCCATCAGGGTAGATGTAACAGCGATGCTGTTGTTTTGAGGCAATCTAACTGGACACATTTTACATTTGGCCATGTTCAATAAAATGCTGCTTTCTTTGGGGTAACATTCTTCCACATACATTTTCTTAATCTTATTCTGTGAGAAAAAAAAATAATAACTATCCCTCTACTCCTGCCCCCCCCCCCGACTGTTTTTTAACTATTTGAAATAGTAGAAAACGTTTAAAAATGCTGATAATCTGGTCGATGTAGAATGCCAAGCATTGTCTCCCTGTCTGCCCCTCCTGGGCTTTGTGGAGCTGGTCCAACCACTACCTGAGCCTGTCTGTGTGGGGGCCAGACTCATCCTCAGGGCTGGCTTAAAGAGCCACCCAAACACGCTGCCAGAGTCAGTCCTACACATACTTCCCAGAGCCTACCTTACTGGTTTGCAGGCTTTCAGAGGAATTTTCCTGCCAAGGCAGCAAATGATCCCCACCAGAGAGGTTACTCAGCTGACAACTCATTCTAACTTAGTCTTAATGGTCATGAAGTTCAGCATCTGCACATGTCAATCACTAGTCTTGTACATGGCAAACATTTATTGTACATGTAAAAGTCCAATTCAGGATTAGGTAAATAAAAATTACAGAGACATTTCATATCTATATATAGGTAGATAGAGATATCTTTCTTTGAATTTCAGTTTTCTTAAAAATCATTTGTAAAGCCTTTCAGGAATATTAAAAACAAACTTCAAATATTGCATCAAGAGTAGTTGCTGATTTGTAAAATTTAACATGTCTACAAAATGTACTTTACATGTCAGTTGTTTTAAGTAAGCAAAGGATGTAATTACTGAGTACTTTTTAAAAACATGATTATTCAATGAAAACACATCATGTAGCAGGGTTAAGCCAGTGCACGTCAGACGCTCAGACACTGTGAGGCAGAGCTCGACTAGAGTAAGTCCAGTTTCCATGGACAGGGGAAGAGTCCTGCGTTTCCAGAGCGTGCAGGATTCAGATTCCCACACCCCCACAACGATGCCTCTTAAAATCGTTTACCTGTGCTCCAGCATCCTCCCATCTCCTGACTGAAGTAGGGAGACACTCTCCTGGGGAAGATGTCTGTGAGAGCAATGCAGAATGAGTGTCACTGGGGAAATGAAGTGTCCCATAATTAACAGGATCCATCCTCTTGTGACCTTGGTCTGAGATTCATGTCCTTTGCAGCTGTCTACGAGCAGTCGTGTGAAGCCCACATGTACAGAGGGGACTCATCAGGGTTCTACTACATAGACTCAGATGGAAGTGGCCCACTGGGACCGGCTCTTGTGTATTGCAATATGACAGGTATGCCAATAAGCTGAATTATTACAGTTAAACTTATGGAAATGCCTACTATGTGCAAAACCAAGATGGGGAAAGTAGAATTTACCTAGTGGTAGCTTTATTTAGATGTACATTGTGACTCTAATTGGAATACAATGGCTCAGAAATTTTAAGACATAAAGTTTTGTTTTTTTTATTCTGTGAGAGGAGGGGAGGCAGAGAGACAGACTCTTGCATGCACCTGACCGGGATCCATCTGGCAAGCCCACTAGGGGCAATGCTCTGCCCATCTGGGGCGTTGATCTGTTGTGAGAGAGAGAGGAGTGAGGGGGGGGATAGAGAAGCAGGTGGGTGCTTCTTCTGTGTGCACTGACCAGGAATCAAACTCAGGACATCCACATGCCAGGTCAATACTCCACTACTGAGCCAACTGGCCAGGGCCACATCGTGTTGAGTAAGTGTCCTTCTTTGTAAAACAGCAGATACCTACACTTACGACAGAACAGACACATACATTGGTCTTCCGTTGGACCAATTAAGTGAAAATGTCCTCAGAAATCCCAAGCGAAGAAGGCTGGGAAGTAGCTGCATTCTCCTGGGTATGTCTCATTATATCCTGTAATAGTTTCTTTTGTTGGAAACACTAAAGTAAATCATGAAAAGTACCAAGGCCCCAGACACTGACAAGCAGGGCATTCCTTGTGAAGGCTCTAATATAGCTTTTGATCAGAAGGGACTCACAAGTCTGGGGCTGTGAGAAGTGCTATCTTTGGGCCTCTACTGGGGCCTGAGGCTGTCTGCTTAGAGTTACCCTCCCTGCCCCTCAATAAAACACACATACAGATGACATGTCAGGGTCCAGCGCCCAGCGTCTCTGAGATCTTGAGCAAGGACAGAGAAGAGCTGACCACTGTCCTCCTCAGGGCACCACTGGGCATTCATGGCAACACACATGGCGATTATCAGCCGTGTGCACACAGAGGCCCATGATCTGGTGTTGTTTCCTCCTGGGGTTTTTGCATTTGAGATATAGGAGAGGACTCAGACATGTAGGCACTCAGGAGGGTGACAGGCCTCAACCGTCTGAGACCTCTACCTATTCAGAAAGCTCAGCAGCTCACACGGGTTGCTTAGAAATGTGTGGCAATATTATACAGTTTCGTAAAGTTGGCCACGTGAGTTTTTCTGGGCTTCCATTTTCTTATCTTTGCAGATAAAAGGTGGCAACCACCCCTCCCAGTGTTTCTCTCTGGACAGTGACACAGGGGAGAGATTCTGAGGACGCTGTCTTGGGGTTTGATGTCTCAGAGGCACAATGTCATGTTTAGACTATTATTGTGGGTCCAGAAATGGGGCTAGTATTGCTGTCAGTCCAGTCTTTCTTACCGTCATGAGTTCACCGTCTTGACCAGTTGCATATTTGGAGATAGGATGTGATGAGTTAAATCATTTGACACCTGGCCTTCCTCGCCTTCTCAGAATCTGTATACTCCTTTTCCATCTGAAAGAACACAGGAAGCTGACTTCATTTCCAAAGGGGTGCTGTTTAGACCAATTGGAGTGTATTTCAGGAGTCTTTAAGAAATGGGATTTTGCCTTCACTTCCCTGGAGGTAAATTTCCAGATTGTGAGGGATGGACCCACCTGCTCTGGAGGCTTCAGGCTTTTCATGATGAAGTCTGTTCTCTTCTTTTGTCTCAGGGAGACAGAAATGATCATGGCAGTTAAGGTCTGGATTTGTGTTTACCTAAAATTGTATAAAAAGCTATTTCTTTTTCCATCTAACCACCCATTTTCCTATAAAAGACTGCTTATATAGTTTAGGGGCACACTATAAAGAATAGGACGTGTTTCAAAGTGCAACGTGGATCTAATTTGTCAAAGTAAACAGAAACTAAGGGATCTCATATACGGTGAGCCGGAGTCATTATTTATATCCTGTTTACCAAACCAAACTGTAACGTTAACTTCAAGCAGGGTCGTTTGCCTGAGCAAGCGCTGGACTGGGAGCTACGGGTCACCCTGGTCGTGTGCAGTGGAAGACTCCAGGGAGCCGAAGGAACACACTCCTGGGGTTTCATTCAGGGAGAGTCCAAACATCCCGGCTAAATCTGTTTGCTGTTACAGTTAATTTCTTTAGATCTCATTTCTGCTTCAAACCACAATGGATAGTAGCCAAGTACTTTCCTATTGTGCTGATCACTTAAATTCCCTGTTTTGTCTCCACGGGCTTGAAAGCTAAGGTTCCGTTAAATCTCAAATGTCCCTTCCCACAAAATAGTTTTGAAGTCTGTGAAAATAATATAATCTGGAATATTAAAGAAACGTGTCTTTGCTGGAGACCTTTAATATAAATATTTCTAGACAGGTGTAAAGCCAGGAGCCACCATTGTGGCCATTCACATACAGGTTCGCATTGGATTCAGACAGTTGGTGTTGGGCTGATAAAATGTATTATGCTCACTTTGTTAAAGATGCCGTCGCCCGGGTGATATTAATGTGTGTTGGGGGCAGGCAGGATCATTGTAGCCTGGGGCTTGGTTTTGGGATTAAGCCTCTCCCACCCGTTTTGAGGTGGGGCAGTACAATCCAATCATGCCTCAGAGAAGTGACTTTGTAGTAGAGACTTCCCTATTTTGTATATTGGATTAAAGGTTATGGATCTACACTATAAAATGGGGGAAGAACGAGAGTTTGCGCTCTTGGTTCCTGGGATTATCATTAGAAGAGAGAGCAGAGGAGAGCAGAGAAAGGCCACGTGGAAGAGGCCAGGAGAAGCAGCCAAGATGGTGGAGTGCTGAGTGAGATGCCAGTTTGTGTAGAGTTTGTATTTGGGATAAGGAAGGAGATGGGAACAGAGGTGAATAAGTCTGGTGAGCTAGAAACCTTTGATTCTAGGAAACTCGGATAAGTCAGTGGCTTTGTGAGCACTGAATGTGACTGGGTTTTGGAGCCCAGTGTGTATTTTTACTTGCCCGCCGGGTGCAAGCTAGAATTAAAGACCATGTCCCACCAGTTTTTGGCTCCGCTGTTTCTCTGCCGACTGTCCGAATCCAATGCGAACCTGCATGGGCCGGGCGGCAGCTGTGATGGTGGCCCTGGCCGTGCCTCCTGGCTTTACAGTTGGTAAAGAAACGACGGAGCCAAAAACTGATGGGCCATCATCTTTAATCCTAGTTTGCACCAGCGGGCAAGTAAAAACACACACTGGGCTCCAAAACCCACTCATTCAGTGCTCACAAAGCTACTGACTTATCCGACTTTCCTAGAATCAAAGGTTTCTAGCTCACCAGCCTTATTCACCTCTGTTCCCCATCTCCTTCCTTCTCCCTGCACAAACTGCACAAAACTGGATTCTTCTTCAACACTCCGCCATCTTGGCTGCTTCTCCTCTCCTCCATGTGGCCTTTCTCTGCTCTCCTCTCTGCTCTCTCCTCTAATGCTAATCTCAGGAACTGAGAGAGCAAGCTCAGTCTGCCCCACTTTATAGTGCAGAAATCAAAACCTTTAACCTAATATACAAAATAAGGAAGTCTCTAATACAAAGTCACTTATCTGAGGCATGATGGGATTGCACCACCCCACATCAAAAAGGGTAGGAAAGGCTTAGTCCTAAAACCAAGCCCCAGGCTACAAGGATCCTGCCTGCCCACAGCCCACCCTCAACACACATTAATAACACCTGGGCGATGGGCTTTCAGGTGGGCAGTGCCATCTTTAACAAAAGGAGCATAATAAATTTTATCTGCCCAACAACAGGGTAATCACTTAACTTTTTTGTAGAAGGGCTGTTTTGAGATTCATTTAAATTTTCCCTTCTCTCCACTTAGACAGATTTCTATTACTACATTTTAACCATACAATACCATAAATCTATCATACTTGCCAGTAGCCTATAGGAGCTATTTGGGCATATCATTTTTCTTTGTGCCATAAACTGTGAACGTAAAAGACACTGCTGCATTGTAACTGATGAACTCCTAAGCCTAACTCCATCTTCTAAGTGGCTCCTATTACACTCATTTCATTTGCTGAAAGGAGCCCTGAGGTCAGATGGAAGTAGGTCATTACAGAAATGAATAAATAACACCAGGCCCATTTAAGTAATTTCCCAGGAAAATATATAAATATAAAAAGTCTAGTGAAAACTCAATTAAAGGGGAGGGGGTAATCAGTGGACTTCAAGTTGCTATAGGAACACTCATTCCCCTGAGTGAGCAGAGAGAGGGAGAGGATCTATTAAGTCATTTTTTCCCTGATTGAATATGAAGGTAAATTAGACATTCTGGCTAAGTGTTTTTTGTTGTTATTGTTGTTGTTCTTGCTAGTTTTGCATATTCTGCCATATTTTCCTCTAGGCTTTGAGCTAGAGTTCTTGCCATGGCCGGCCCTTGGGTTTCCTCTCTGTCTCTGAGGGTATTTGATGTGGGGGTCTGTGAGAGCACAGGTGTGGCTGTTAGATCTTTCTCAGGCCCAGACTTTCATGGCGGGACCAGGGCAGGGACTAGCAGGCCTTCTCAGTGGGTTGGTTGCTCATAGCATTGTTCTGATTTTTGAACCTGTTCATTTAGCAGCTGTTAAACAATAAAAATAAACTATTATGTGACTACCCTCTTACCCTTGAAATTTGGAAAGTTTATATGTGGTCTGATTGTTTTACCAAATACATGTCACAGAGTAAGTTATGTGACATGATATTATAAATGTAATTGAGTCTGGGCAACTTGAAGTCAGCCTTTTAGCCACAGAACAATGGATGTTTTATACTGTGGGAGATTTATACCTTCCTGGCAGAAGGTGTATCTAGGGAAGGTAAAAGAAGTCAAGATGTTGTATTTTGCTATTATTAGTTAGTTTCTGTTATAAACATTGGGGAGTGTGTAATCTCTTTTAAAAATATAGGTAATCAGTGTCACAGTCGTATGTCAGAATTTGCCAGTAGACATTGGTCTCGCTGTAGTTACTGCTCCGAATTATATCAGCTACTCCAGGACATTATGTGTTTTAGCGCGGGGATCAGTGAATGAGTTGCTAACACTATCCACCAGTTTTTGTAAAAAATACTTATTTATATCATTTTGCACAATTATGTGGAGCTTGTTCCTCAAATGTGCCTTTTACACAATCATTTGATTATCTTAGAAAAAGATGCTCAGACAGTTAAGGAATATATTTATTAAAAAGGTGCACATATTCACAATAAAAGTTGGTTTACTTCTTATGGTAATGGAAAGAAAAATATTTCATTTATAATTTTGACTGATACTATGCAGAATGTTAAAAATGGGTTCCCTGAAAATTTTGACTACATTCAGGGTCATGCAAATTTCCATAAAGAAAATGTTCTAATAGTAACATTTTAAGAATTTCACTGACTTTGATTTCAACCTGAAAGACTTCTGGTAGCTACAAAAATAAAATCCTTAATTCACACAAAAGATGCTTCAGACTTCTGTAATTATTTGTCAGTATTGTGGCCTAGTCACAGTCTCCATTCTCCTCCCTAACCCTGTTTCCACCCACAAGACGCAGCATGGACCTCGGTGCCGCACAATGGCTCCCACATGGCCCAGGTCAAAAGCTCGAACGAAGGACACCCCCACCCTGTGTTTTTCGAGTACACGGCCAGCCGGGACCAGCTCCAGGCCATAATTGACCATGCGCACCACTGCCAACAGGAGCTGACCTTCCTCTGCCGGAAGCCCAGGCTTTCAGCCCGCCAAGGTGAGTACTCAGAGCGGTGTCACACCATGGCAGTCACCTGGGCCTGCACTGATGCCAAGAACCTGTGCACTGTGGGTTACCATCTGAAAATTACAGAGATGCTTTTCCTTGGAGCAAAGAGCAATGTCAACATAGATCGCGCCTTGTTTAAAGTCATGAAGGATCTGAAGTCTCTTCCCAGACCCACCTGGGCCACTGGGAAGTGAAAGCCTCCCTTCCAGGCCTTAACCTCTCAGTGCTCGTCCACCATGGAGGGCAGCCCTGGTTTTCTGGAGGCTGGTCTGCCCCTTCTCTGACCAGGCATCTGGGAAGTGGGGTGAGCAGAGGGCGGTAGGCAGGGTCCACTGAGTTCAAGTTCCAAGCTGATCGCTCCGCTGTGTGCCTTGGGAACTTGTTTCATCTTTCTGAGTTTTGAGAACTAAACTTGCCAGAAGTTAATGGCACAGCATCTATCAATAGCACAAAGTAAACGGTCCAGCTTATTGAATTTTTTAGTGGGTCCGGGAAGGCTGAGCGCTTACTAGTGGTTGATTAATGCAGAATACATCACTGAACTGAAATCAAGTGTTCCCAGGAGAAGGAGAAAGCCACCTCTCAGAGAGCAGGTTGGTGCTAGGGAACAGTGTGGGCTGGGTGGTCTAACCAGGGAAGACAAGGCCAAGGTCAGAGCCAACCACCAGCAGAGTCAGACACAAGCCAGTCAGGGCGGCAGGGAGCAGACTCCCCTGCACATGCTAGCATTTGGCCTGCTCCAGACCTGGACACCACACGGGGTTTCAGAGTCTACCAATTAATGTGCAAGTGAGATTGCTCATTGTTATCCCTTTGGCAGAAATATATAAAACAGCAACAAAAAGAGTATTTAATTGGAGTTAAAGGGAAATCGCAATAAGAAAAAAGACTTTTAAACTTATTAAAACCTTGGTAAGGACTTCATCATCTATGCATGCCTGAGCTGTTTGCATTTCTTATACACTGCAACCGGAGAATTTTCAGCAGAAACTCAACTTAAACAAACTCAGTACAGACCTGTATATTTCTCAAAGCTTTTAATTAGGGGAGAGATGAGGCGGGCAAATAGTGGAGCCTAATGCATGCACCTCACCCTGGTGACAATAACTTGCTCTGTCTGCATTATCAGTAGAGACAAACAGGTGTACGGGGCACTGGAGGGCCCTCGTGTAGAAGAGAGAAAACAGGGCCTTCAGTGGGAGCCCTCGTTAATGTGAGGACAGCACAAGGTGACGGCCACAGTGCAGCAAGTAGCTTAGGAGTTGCATAGGGGAGACTGGAGACTGTCCGTCAAAATTCATTTCTAGCCCAAGAATTTACTACCCTTCAAATTCTCAGAAGATGTCAGGACCTTGGGGTTGCTGGTAACCAGGAGAGGAGAGGAGACAGGGTGCAGCCACTGGGGCTCCAGGGTGTCATTTTGGTTTCTTCAGGAGGGCTGGGCGGAGCCCGTAGTCCTGAGATTGGGTTCGGGTCCAGGAGCATTTTCCCTTCCTTCCTTCTGTGTCCTTAAAGTTTCTGTGTTGCAGGTCATTCTGGGGAACATGACTATGGGTAGCTAATGGGGCAGTTATGTGAAAGTTAGTGTGGATTCTAGGAAACAATGCAGCCGCCATCCTGTGTCTGCTGTCACTGAGGATTGGCTGTGGCTGCAGAGAAAGACCATGAATCAGGGGCTGACATGACTTGGGGGTGGGGAGTCCCACACCCTGCTCATCAGCATCTCTCCTTCTTTTCACTTCAGTCCCTATTTTTTTTTTTTCTTTTCCGAGTGAGAGGAGGGGAGACAGACAGACTTCCACATGCATCCTGACCAGAATCCACCTGGCAACCCCCTTCTTGAACTGATGCTCTGCCTATCTGGGGCCATGCTTGCAACTGAGCTATTTTTAGCACCTGAGGCACAGGCTCCATGGAACCACCCTCAGCACCTGGGGACAATGTGCTCTAACCAATCAAGCTATGGCTGTGGGAAGGGAAGGAGGTGAGGAGAAGCAGGTGGTGGCTTCTCCTGTGTACCCTGACTAAGAATTGAACCCAGAACATCCACAGGCCAGGCCAACACCCTACCACTGAGCCAGCTGGCCAGGGTTCAGTCTCTAATCCTTTTTCATGTTATTTTAAATTTCTTTATACGAATTCTCCAAAAATACTCAAGAAAATTCTGAATGGAGCCAAATGTATTTTTACCTTAATAAAACTGAATGGTTCTAATTTTATAGAGAAAATGAAATACTGCCATGTAAACATACAGTTGTGCATTGCGTATAATGACTTCTTTGTTCTTCCATCTGTGAAAGAATGTGCTGAATCGTTACCTTTTTAAAATGGTATCTTGAAACATATTTATTAAGTATCTGTGCTAAAAAGATCTATCTTCTGGAAATAAGTTTCCAACGTGTTAAAACAACAAAAGACTACTATAGGTTTCTCTGCCTGCATCTCAGCCCCGAGCCTGCTGTGTGGTGACGAGGGCGGTGGGGCTGTTGACCAGCGAAGCTGAAGATTGTCAGCAGAGGCAGGAGTCTCCTGGGACCAGGGTCCTAGGAGCAGTGGCCTTGTCAGTTATGGCGAGGCCAGGCTGTGTTCCAGGTTCTGGGCAGGGGCCCGATGGGGACAGCCTAAGGGTTTGGAAGAGCACACGGAAGTGGACAGGCATCTTGGCAGAGCCACTCTATTTGAAGTCTCTTCCGTTTCCCCTGCTCCTCTCACTCAGTGTGTACTAGAAACTGCTTTCCCTCCACCCTCCAGCCTGCTCTGCCTTTCACAATTGTCCTTGTCCTGGTGTGCCATGACCCGAAAGGGGCCGCGCAGTGTCTTGAGAGTGCCTGTAGAGGTGAGGGCCCCTGTCACTGACCCCGGGCTGCGTGGACCTGACCAGGGGCCTGGGCTGAGGAAGTGGGCTGGGCTCACCCGAGTTGTCCTGCCTCGCCCCTCAGTGCAGGCAGCAGGAAGGCTTCCCGGTCCCATTGCTCTAGTTGCCAAGCACAGAGCCAGCCCAGTCAGTGTGTAAAAAATCACGTCTCCTAAAACATCTCAGACATGATAGAAAATACCTGTATTTAGCTAATGAATAAAGGGAAAGAAGTCTACATTTTACAAAATTCTTTCAATGGCATCTTAGGATCTCAAACATTTTAGATTCAGTATATAAATTACTCTGTTTTTCTTTTTATTTTAATGACAAATTTTTAGTGTAATTTTCAAATAAGTTGTGTACTTGGAATCCTGAAGAGAAATTTGTAATATATGTAATATCAGTCCCGAACGAGTTAGGGATTACTTGTTCATTTTATCATAAGAGAAAAAAAAATACGACTCTAATACAAGTCTTGATCTTAAAATATATTCAAACAGTTTGAAGTCCTCTTAAAAATGAGCTTTCTCAGAGTTAAGTTATGCTCACTTCTGAAATAGCCTCTCTCTGTTTTCACAGAGGGGAGTAAGGGGACTGTGCTGGGGAGGCAGGTAGTGGGGCCAAGGGAGGTGTCACCTTTCTCACACTTGTCTTTCAGATGGAAGCCCAGGGAGCTGGTGGGTTGGAAGAACCAATGACACAAACACTTACTGGGCAGGTGCGCTGCCTGCTGCTCACAGGTGTGCTTGTGGATCAGAGGGGAACTGCACTGATTCTCAGTGTTACTGCGGCTGTGATGCTGACCGGGATGAATGGTGATTTCTATATAATTTCCCTGTGTAAACTGTGATTTCTTTTATATTGCTTAAGCTCTGCACCTTAGGCAGACATTGGACAAGACAGCACAGGAGAGACAATAGATTAAAGGATCCCTAGCAAGTGAAAAGTATAAGCTTTGACATGAGCGATGTAACTAATATGAAGCCTAAACTATTAAGGTGGCTATTTCTGTTTACCTGAGAATAAATAATCATGCTTGTTTTATTTTTCCAACAAGACAAAATAGGAATACTAGATAAATGTTTCCCATTTACTAAAAGTGAAGGAGCAGACTTCTTAAAGTTGAGTTTCACCCAGTTAATAAGATAATCACCGCATGGCTGACCCAGGGCTGTTTGCTGACCTCTCTAATTTCTCGTCATGTTTCCAAATGGCCACAAAGGGAAAACCAGATAGGCCTTGAGCCCATGAAAGAGTATGCGTAGACAATTTATGTAACACATCACTGTCCATACAGCTGGAGGTCTTAAAGGCTACAAACCTGAAGAAATGTGGATGAGGACAAATCTTTCAGTTAGCACTCTAGGTAAAAAAATAATCATAACAACTCCCTGAAAACTCATGTCTACAGACCTGCTCTCACACAGGCTTAGAGTCCATAGTTACACAACCTGGATGGTCCTTAAATTAGGTTAACATGGCTGCAGGTTGGCGGCACTGGTGGCTCATGGTTGAGTTTCATGAATTTTTTACTGGAGCCCTGCTTCCCGCTCTGTGCAGACCTCACAGGATTCTCACAGGTAAAGTGCCACCAAACATGAGCTCATGGTCCAGTATTACACACAGCACTGGAGAAGAAGAGTTGTGGAGGCAGAAGAAACCACAAAGGTATAGATGTGATACCTAGAAGCCCCAGATAATGGATACAATAAAAACAAGAGATAAAATAAATATGTAAGCCATTTGCAAAATAAACACTAGCATTAAAACATGCCAAAGCCATCAGATACGACTTACAGAGATGGCTGCGATTTACAATAGAACCAAATGAATGTTTAGAAATGAAAATATCATTGAAATGTAATTAAAATAATTTTTTTAAAAATTTAAAAATGACTATCATCAGATCAGACAATAGACACAAGGGATCAGAAAATTGGTGAAATGGGAAATACATGTAAACAAAGGACAGTGTAGCACAGAGAGGATCCAAGTGCTAACCAAGAAGCAGAGACGTAGAGGAGTGGTGAGGAGAAGACTGAACATGTATCTGATTTAAGTTCCAAAAGAGAAGATCGAAGATAAGGGGCAATGTTCACATGGCTGAGAAATTTCCAGGTTTGGGGAAGTGCTAGATTACCAAGCAGGATAAACAAAAGTTAATTCATAGCTAGAGACACATCAGGGTAAAATCAAAGAACACTGAAGAGAACGTTAAAGGAGCGGAGATGGAAGGCTCTTACAGGAAAGACAATTAGACAGCTAATGGAACTCCCCTCAGCAGCACAGCGCACAGGCGGGACACCCCGGTCACAACACGAAAGTGAAACAACTGTGAAATTCCAAGTGTTCACCATTTTCAAAAGTGAGATAATACTAAGATCCAGACAAACAGACACTGAAGAAATGTACCTCCAGCATACTCTACAAGAAGAGTAAAGCCAGTTTTCAGAATGAAAGAAAGTAGTCTGAAGATCTCAGATGCAAGAAGAAATATTGAGGGAAGAAATTTGTAAACCTGGAGGTTAAACAAATAAAACAGATAAATACTAAACATCAGTAACATATAACTAAAAATAAACACTAACATCGAAACATGAGAAAATAATAAGATCCTATTAACAAAGATGACTTTCAATTAAAAAGGAACTAAAAGAATGTTTAGAAATGAAAATATAAATTGAAATTTAAAAGTTGGTTTGTAAATATTTATTAGCATTAGAATGCTTAAACTGTAGACATTAAGATTTTAAGTGCAACTTCTAAAAGAGTAGAAACAGAGCATGTGGTGTTTAAATCAGTAGGGGGAAGAAAGAAAAAATGGGATTTAAACAATTTAGTTAACCTAAAATATAGGAAAAGAAATCTAAACAAGAAGAGAAAGCAACAAGCATGAAATAAGATTTAAAAATGTATGGTTATTTATACACAATGAATCTGACAAAAATATCCACTTGAATATATATATGCCATATTGAATTAAAAACAAGTATATTTTGTCTACACACCTACAAATATTGAAAGTAAAATGCTAGAAACAGTTTTCCCTGACAAATATACAGAGAAGTCATTTTAAAAGTCTTAATATACGGCCCTGGCCAGTTGGCTCAGCGGTAGAGCGTCAGCCTGGCGTGCGGGGGACCCAGGTTCGATTCCCGGCCAGGGCACATAGGAGAAGTGCTCATTTGCTTCTCCACGCCAGAGCGTTGCCCTGGTGGGTGTGCCGGGTGGATCCCGGTAGGGCGCATGCGGGAGTCTGTCTGACTGTCTCTCCCCGTTTCCAGCTTCAGAAAAATACAAAAAAAAAAAAGAAAAAAGTCTTAATATGAACAACGAACCCAGCCTGGCTTTGCAAGAGGGACGATAAAAACAACAGTAAGCCCGACCGAGAGACCTGGAGCTTTCAGAATGTGTAATCCTGGGTGATGGTAATTATAGGGTCACCAGTCCGTTTTTCTACCCAGCAATCAGAAGGCATGAAAGTTGACCCAATATTTCCCCCCCCCCCATAATCTTTCTCAACAACTTAAAGTACTTACAGCTGTGTTATTCCTCCAAAGTGTCTACCGAAAAAAAAACAGGAAAAATAATTTCTAGAGCATTAGGAACTAAAACAGAAAAGACTTGGATTTGTATGTTCTCTTACTGAATGTTTGAAACTTGTGAGAAATGGTCATGTCTAGATATGCAGTATTTACAAACTTTGAGGGGAAAAAACCGAGAAGCAACAAAAAATTTGAGATATAAGTAGAAATGAGGCTGTTTTGAACAAACCTGGTGACCATGGCAATTATCAAATCTCAGGTGAAGTGTGGGCCGTTGGCGATGGCTGGGACTAAGAATGGAATTTGAAATAAGAATTCTTTAAATTTCCCTCAGATTCAGGAAGGCACTTTGTAAACAAAAATGGAAAGGGTGTCTGTAATACACGCAATATGCATCATGATTTTCCTTACATGTTTGCAGGGCTCTGTGTGCACGTCTGTGTTATAGACAGAATTAATGTGTAGGTTCGCACTACATTAAACAGTGCAATTTGTTCTTGAATTTTTTTTTTCTTGAAATTTCAAGAATCCTTAATTAACTAGTACGCTTATATTTTTCCTGCAAGATGTTCTACCAAATACCAATCACAAGAATTAAAATACTTACTTGTAACATTTCCACCAGGAATTAATTTGGGGCATTATCTCCAGATTTAAAACAAAATAAATTCCTGGACTGGCTCCCCATAATCCAGTGGTACCTGCTGGCTTGTGGCCACTGTTCCTGCCAAAGACAGGCGTTCTGTTTATGGGGTGTCAGCCTCCACCAGCAGCCCCCACTGTCCTCACTTGGAGGCCACCAGCAGGAGTCACAGAGGCTTAGCGAGGTAAGGCCTTGTGTTTTTAGTCTGTTTTTGGAAACAGACTGTTTTTGGTCATGTTTTTGGAAACAACCTGATTCAAAAAAATTGTTTAACTTTCATGATAAATAATTTATATTTTTCATATCACACCATATACACTGCCAGTCACTTTATTAAAATTTTTAAACAAAATTAAAATCTTAGTGATTTTAAAACTTCAACATTAAAAGATTTTGATGCCTAAACAGAATTGTAACAGTTCACTGTTAAGTTATGCAAGTTGTTTTCAGCAAAGACATCAGGGTTGAACCATATGAAGTTGCTGATTTTTTTACCTGCACGAGTGGCAGGTTCATATGCTGTACCTGTCTACCCCGGACTGAGGGGTGGCTTTGTAATTGTTAGAAATTGAAACCGACTAGGTTTTACACAGGTTCAGAGTGTCAGAACGATCACTTAGACAAACTCTTATTTGTTCATAAGTCAAAAGCACATATGCAATTGGAGTATACAATAGAAACTATGAACAGTTACAAGGGAAGGGAAATCTCCTTATTTGTCCAGAGAGGACATCAGAACCACCCAGTACTCGGTCCCTGTCCTCTGGCTCCCGGTTCAGCCTCTGTTGCATTGTAACTACAGTTAGTCACGCCTTTCCAAATGCTCGCTGGCACGAATATGTTATTGTTATTATTTATAACATCCACTAGGTTTTCTGGGGCATTGCTGGTATTTTTTATACCCACATCCCCAGCACGCAGAGCCTGGCAGACAGAAGAATTGCAGCAAGCATCAGTCGACTGAATGGTTGGTGGCAGTCACTGACAAAGCACTTCCTCGTGCAGTATCCACTGATTAATTTTAAGATTGCATTGTGTCATACCTTCACCTGGTTTTGAATTGGTATTTTGCTATATTTTTTGTTTTTAAATTTATGGTATTAACAATTAAGGAAATGCCTAGTTACCACCATAGGAATTCAGAAACTTTAGTAAAAACAATCTGAGAATTGAAAACCTCACTCCTGTCAGTCAGGCGGTTTCTCCCAGGCTGGCTGCTCTCCCAGGTATAAGCTCTGCATGTAAGTGCTGCCCAGTGGCTGACAGGGAAAGAGAGGTGAACTGCTCTACTGTGTTGAAATGTGGTCTCGTGCCTGTGCCTGTGCCTGTGAGCAGACTTGGAACCTGCCAGCTTTCCTGACTGTGGTCCTGTAGGTGGACTGTGGCCTGGGGCCCTCAGATGACCTCATTAAACACTTGACCATGCCTGTAAATGTGCAGATGAGCCATTAGACTTTCCAACTGCTTACTACCTCTTGAACTGCAGAAGAAGGCTATGAGTTCTCTGTATGTCACTCCGAGGAAGGTGAAGGTGGTTGTACTTGTTTTCCAGGACCAGTGACACCGTAGTCCTTTCCCATAAGGAGCACCTGCCAGTCCGTTCAATTGTGAGGACAGATGCGGGCCAACCACATTCTGAAGCCTCCTACACACTGGGGCCTCTGCTCTGCAGGGGGGACAGTAAGTCGTGGGGAGGGAGGTGTCCTGAGTATGGGTTCACAAGGGCACTGTCTCTCCTGATAATACATGCTTCATGAGGGATGTATTATTAGCTTATAAAATAAGTGTGCATCATAATTGTAATTGAGAAAAATTATATTGCCTGTGGGTTCTGTGTCTCTTCTGTAGTAAGTCAATCAGAGTACTGCTATGAGGGCTGATGGAATCATCTGAAATACTATGTCACTTGGTCAGCAAACATGTAATATATACCTACTAAGTACTGGGCACTTTGCTGAATGCTGAGATGCCTAAAATGGACGAGATGGAGAAAATGAAAGGACAGTACCTACCAAGTGCGCCTGTTTCTTGATGCCTTCAGGCAATCGGAGTTTTCACACGGGAAACCTCCACCCCTCACTCCTCTCACCTCTCCTCTGGAATCAGGTGGCTCTCACAGCCTTCCCTCCCCCAAATAGTTAAACTAGAATGTTTGTGAGCATGAGCTTCACCTTTTCTCCTTGTAATCTGTCTTCAATAGACTCTATTCTGGCATTTCCTCCATTGCTTCCCAGAAACTGCTTTTTCCAGGTCCCCAGGGAGACCACAATGTTCCTAAGTCCCACGTGGTTCTCAGCTGCTGTCCAGATTGGCCGGTCAGCTACTTGGGGCTCCTCTCTCTCCTGATTCACTCTTCTTGACTCACTTTCCTCACTTGGAGGCCACAAGCCAACAAATGCTTTCTTCTTTTCCTCCCCTTCCCATTCTTCCTTTGTCTCAACTGTGGGACAGTGTTGGGGTGCCCCGGGCTCCATTCCAGCCCGGTCTCCTCTCTGCAATTCATTGGTGATCTTTTCCCATTGGTCTCATGGATTTAGATACCACAGTAGTGGCAGTGACCCCACACCTATACCTCAGACCCTGTCTCCCTGAACTCCAGGCCCTGGCTCTAACTAACCAGCTATTCGGCACATTTCAAAAAAAATGAAAAGAAAAAAAAGAGATATTTCCATAACTCAGTGCATGGCAACCCCATTATTTAGTTGCTCCTTAGACTGAAAACATTACAGCTACTAAGGACTCCTCTTTTCTTCCTCATGACCCACATCTTAATTGCTTCAATTTTTTTTTTTTTTTTTTTTTTTTTTGCATTTTTCTGAAGCTGGAAACAGGGAGAGACAGTCAGACAGACTCCCGCATGCGCCCGACCGGGATCCACCCAGCACGCCCACCATGGGGTGACGCTCTGCCCACCAGGGGGCGATGCTCTGCCCATCTTGGGCGTCGCCATGTTGCGACCAGAGCCACTCTAGCGCCTGGGGCAGAGGCCACAGAGCCGTCCCCAGCGCCCGGGCCATCTTTACTCCAATGGAGCCTTGGCTGCGGGAGGGGAAGAGAGAGACAGAGAGGAAGGCGCGGCGGAGGGCTGGAGAAGCAAATGGGCGCTTCTCCTATGTGCCCTGGCCGGGAATCGAACCCGGGTCCTCCGCACGCTAGGCCAACGCTCTACCGCTGAGCCAACTGGCCAGGGCCGCTTCAATTTTTTTTAAATGATCCATTATCCACCTCCATCGCTACCCATGCTTGATTGTTGCTGTAGCCCCAGAGCTGGCCAGCCAGCTCCTGCCATAGCCCAGTGAGATGCTACTGTACACAGCAGCCAGCAGGAGTGACATCCGGCCGCCACATCAGTCCTCTGCCCCAACCCTTCCAGGGGTGCTCACATAAGAGGAGGGGCCAGTGTCAGTGACGTCCAGGCCATGCTGGCTGGTGCTCTCCTCTGAGCCCCTTGGGGCCATGGGGAAGGGCTGTCTGTGGAGCTATATCTTCCTGGGGAGGCCTAGAGGGAGAGGTGGCATGTGAGAAAATCCTGGCACTTCTGAACCTTGCAGTTGAATAAAAGTAAGAGTTTCTCATTTCCGAGAATAAAAATATCGAGATGTGCCTAGTCAGAATGTAGAGAGCACATTAATATACCCTGACAGACAATGGAATGAAGACGTGTTTGTCTTACTTGTGCATAAAAATGCAGAGCACATGCCTGTTTCTGGATAAACATCTGTCCCACAGCTCTCCTATAACCTGGGCAGAATGCATGAGGCAGTTATCTCAGCACTCTGGACAGCAACTTGTAGCAGGAAGAGAAACCAGGATTCACCATGTATTATCCTTCCAGCATCTCAGAGGGCCTAGATATGGCTCTGGGTCCCAGAGAGAAAGAGCTGCAGAAGCAGCCCTGGAGTCCTGGCTGGAGGATGGTACAGGGAACTCCTCTCTCACAGGGAGTGCACAAATCACATTTTACTCCCTTCCCTCTGTTTTCTGAAGCCCCAGACCCCAGCTGGTCCTCTGGCAATAGTGACAGAGGATGCCTCGGGAGCCCAGAGTACAAAACTGTGAGAGAAGAAGGCTTCTGCTTTAAACATGGCAGCCATGGCTCCCGAACTGGGGTCAGACTCATGCGACTTCTGTGTTCTTTTTCTGTTCAACCGTCACTTGGCAATAAACATGGGTACAGTTGCAGAAGTGCCTAAGAGAGGGCAATAGAGCTGTTTTCTAGTTAAGAAGACAGCAACGGGGACCCGGTGAGTAGCTGAAAGAGCACAGAGAGCGTACTGCTTAGGGAAGCAGGGCCACCGGTTGTTTATGAAGTCCGGGGCTCCCCTCAGAGATGCACATGCATGGGTCTGACTGTAACTATGGACCAAAGAAGTTGAGAACTGAACTAAGAGGCTACACCCAGGACCCAGACTTGCCACTGAGTAGCGCACGAGTGAGGCAGATCTGAAGAGCACTGAAAACTCCTTGAACACTGGCTTGTCATTAGCGTCATGACCCACAGCAGGCAGGTCAGATGCAGTGCTAGATCATAACCAGACCAACTGCCTGCCAAAAAGAAAAGGAAAGAAAGAGAAAAGAAAAATGTCAACATGCTTCATAAAAGTTAAACAAAGCCCAGAATTGGTTAACATAATATTTAAGATATCTAGGAAGTAATTCAAAATTAGTTACCATACAAAGAACCAGAAAAACCTGACCTTGCATAGGAAAAGATAATCAACAGGTACTAATTTCAATATCACAGAGGTTAGAATGATCTGAAAAAAACTTTAAGATGGCTATTACACAAACATTCTTACAAGTAATCATAAGCACTTCTTTTTTTTCTATATTTCTATATATTTATTTATTTATTTTAATAATAATTTTATTTTTAATGCGGCTACATCAATAAATCAGGATACATATATTCAAAGATAACAACTCCAGGTTATCTTGTCGTTCACTTATGTTGCATACCCATCACCCAAAGTCAGATTGTCCTCTGTCACCTTCTATCTAGTTCTCTTTGTGCCCCTCCCCCTCCCCCTTTCCCTCTCCCTCTCCCCCCTCCCCCCGTAACCACCACACTCTTATCAATGTCTCTTAGTTTCACTTTTATGTCCCACCTACGTATGGAATAATGCAGTTCCTGGTTTTTTATGATTTACTTATTTCACTTCGTATAATGTTATCAAGATCCCACCATTTTGCTGTAAATGATCCAAAGTCATCATTTTTATGGCTGAGTAGTATTCCATAGTGTATATGTGCCACATCTTCTTTATCTAGTCATCTATTGACGGGCTTTTTGGTTGTTTCCATGTCCTGCCCACTGTGAACAATGCTGCAGTGAACATGGGGCTGCATGTGTCTTTACGTATCAATGTTTCTGAGTTTTGGGGGTATATACCCAGTAGAGGGATTGCTGGGTCATAAGGTAATTCTATTTTCAGTTTTTTGAGGAAGCACCATACTTTCTTCCATAATGGTTGTACTACTTTACATTACCACCAACAGTGTATGAGGGTTCCTTTTTCTCCACAGCCTCTCCAACATTTGCTATTACCTGTCTTGTTAATAATAGCTAATCTAACAGGTGTGAGGTGGTATCTCACTGCAGTTTTGATTTGCATTTCTCTAATAACTAAAGAAGATGAGCATCTTTTCATATATCTGTTGGCCATTTGTATTTCTTCCTGGGAGAAGTGTCTGTTCATGTCCTCTTCCCGTTTTTTATTGAATTGTTTGTTTGTTTGTTGTTGAGTTTATGAGTTCTTTGTATATTTTGGATATTAGGCCCTTATCTGAGCTGTTGTTTGAAAATATCATTTCCCATTTAGTTGGCTTTCTGTTTATTTTGTTATCAGTTCCTCTTGCTGAGCAAAAACTTCTTTGTCTGATGTAGTCCCATTCATTAATTTTTGCCTTCACTTCTCTTGCCATTGGAGTCAAATTCATAAAATGCTCTTTAAAACCCAGGTCCATGAGTTTAGTACCTATGTCTTCTTCTATGCACTTAATTGTTTCAGGTCTTTTGTTTAGATCTTTGATCCATTTTGAGTTCATTTTAGTACAGGGGGACAGACTGTAGTCCAGTTTCATTCTTTTGCATGTGGCTTTCCAGTTTTCCCAGCACCATTTATTAAAGAGGCTTTCTTTTCTCCATTGTGTGTTGTTGGCCCCTTTATCAAAAATTATTTGACTATATATTTGTGGTTTTATTTCTGGGTTTTCTATTCTGTTCCATTGGTCTGAGTGTCTATTTTTCTGCCAATACCATGCTGTTTTGATTGTTGTGGCCCTATAATATAGTTTGAAGTCAGGTATTGTAATGCCCCCAGCTTCACTTTTTTTCTTTAGGATTGCTTTGGCTATTCGGGGTTTTTTATAGTTCCATATAAATCTGATGATTTTTTGCTCCATTTCTTTAAAAAATGACATTGGAATTTTGATGGGAATTGCATTAAATTTGTATATTGCTTTGGGTAATATGGCCATCTTGATTATATTTATTCTTCCTAACCAAGAACAAGGAATATTCTTCCATCTCATTATATCTTTTTCGATTTCCCTTAACAATGGTTTATAGTTTTTATTATATAAGTCCTTTACATTCTTTGTTATGTTTATTCCTAAGTATTTTATTTTTTTGTTGTTGTTCCAATTGTGAAGGGGATTATTCTTTTGAGTTCGTTCTCAAATGTTACATTGTTGGCATATAGAAAGGCTATTGACTTCTGTATGTTAATTTTGTATCCTGCGACCTTACTGTATTGGCTTATTGTTTCTAGTAGTCTTTTTGTGGATTCTTTGGGATTTTCGATGTATAGGATCATATCATCTGCAAAAAGTGATACCTTTACTTCTTCTTTTCCGATATGGATGCCTTTTATTTCTTTGTCTTGTCTGATTGCTCTGGCTAGAACCTCTAGTACCACATTAAATAAGAGTGGAGAGAGTGGACAACCCTGTCTTGTTCCTGATTTAAGGGGGAAAGCCTTCAGTTTAGTGCCATTTAATATGATGTTAGCTGATGGTTTATCATATAAGGCCTTTATCATGTTGAGATATTTTCCTTCTATACCCATTTTGTTGAGAGTCTTAAACATAAAATTGTGTTGTATTTTATTGAAAGCCTTTTCTGCGTCTATTGATAAGATCATGCAGTTTTTGTTTTTTGTTTTGTTGATATGGTGTTTTACGTTAACCGTTTTACGTATGTTGAACCCTCCTTGAGATTCTGGGATGAATCCCACTTGATCATGATGTATTATTTTTTTAATATGTTGTTGTATTTGGTTTGCCAGTATTTTGTTTAGTATTTTAGCATCTGTATTCATTAGAGATATTGGTCTGTAGTTTTCTTTTTTTGTGCCATCCTTGCCTGGTTTTGGTATGAGGGTTATGTTGGCCTCATAAAATGTGTTTGGAAGTATTGCTTCTTCTTCAATATTTTGGAAGACTTTGAGTAGAATAGGAACCAAGTCTTCTTTGAATGTTTGATAAAATTCGCTGGTATAGCCGTCAGGGCCTGGACTTTTATTTTTGGGGCAGTTTTTAATGGTTTTTTCTATTTCTTCTCTACTAATAGGTCTGTTTAGGTTTTCTGCTTCTTCTTGACTCAGTCTAGGAAGGTTGTATTGTTCTAGGAATTTATCCATTTCTTCTAGGTTGTTGAATTTAGTGGCATAAAGTTTTTCATAGTATTCTACAATAATTCTTTGTACATCTACCGTGTCCATGATGATTTCTCCTCTTTCATTTTGGATTTTGTTTATATGAGTTCTTTCTCTTTTTTCCTTGGTAAGTCTTGCCAAGGGTTTGTCAATTTTGTTGATCTTTTCAAAGAACCAGCTCCTTGTTCTATTAATTTTTTCTATAGTTTTTCTGTTCTCTATTTCATTTTTTTCTGCTCTGATTTTTATTATCTCCTTTCTTCAGCTGGGTTTGGGTTGTCTTTGTTCTTCTTTTTCTAGTTCCTTAAGGTGTGAAGTTAAGTGGTTCACTTGGGCTCTCTCTTGTTTGTTCATATATGCCTGAAGTGATATGAACTTCCCTCTTATCACTGCTTTTGCTGCATCCCATAGATTCTGATATGTCGTATTGTCATTTTCATTTGTCTGTATATATCTTTTGATCTCTGCACTTATTTCTTCTTTGACCCATTCATTTTTTTAAAAGTATGTTGTTTAGTTTCCACATTTTTGTCTGATTTTTTCCCTCTTTTTTGCAGTTGAATTCTAGTTTCAAGGCTTTAGGATCAGAAAATATACTTGGTACAACTTCAATTTTTCTGAATTTTTTGATGTTATTTTTGTGGCCCAACATATGGACAATTCTTGAGAATGATCCATGTACACTGGAGAAAAAGTATACTCAGTCACTTTGGGATGAAATGTCTTGTGGATGTCTATCATATCTAGGTGCTTAGTGTTATATTGTACTAAATAGAACAAACAATGCTGGTAATGGAGGGCCTGAATTGGGGAGAAGTAATAAAAGGGCAAAAAAAAAAGGAAAAAAAGGGGGGGTATGGACCCACAAAAAGCAAATAAGAAAAAAATTTGGGTCAAGAATAAAATGATTTGCTTTTAGGTGTTGGTTCACTAAGAGTTATGATGAGAGGAATAAGAGGGAAACAGGAAAATGGGGAGACAAATTAAAAAGTTACTATTGTATTTAGTGGAACAAGAACTAGATAAAATGGAGAGCCAGAGATGGGAGCACTGCTAATGTGTTAAAAAGGTGAAGTAAAAAACCCCCAAAATGCCACAAACATAAGTTTGAGTCCCAGATAAGATATTGTTTGTTATTGAGGTTTGAATGATAGGAGACGTAAAGGAGAAAGGAAGAAACTAATATAGAGGGAGAAAAGAAAGAGAGAGAGAGAGAAAAGAGGGAAACACTAAAAGAAGAAAAAAGAAAAAAGAGGAGAGAGAGAGAGAGAGAGTTAAGGGTTTTGGAGTGCAACCCTCATAGAGAGAAAGGAAGAGGAAAGAAAAGATAATGGGAGATGTAACACTTATGGGTAGTGTAGTTCAAGGAGAGGAGAGAGTAAGACCGGCAGAGAGTTAAATGACCAAATTGGAGGAGGAAAAAAAAAATATCAAGAATGAAGATAAGAGAAACAAACGAACAAATATAATAAAATGGGATAGGCTATAAAGTCTGCGTATTATTCTTGATTTTGAGAGGTTATCTTGTTGCTTTTTCTTTTCTCTCCCTCTTCCTGGTCAGTGACTCTGTACCCCGGGTTCTGCTCCTTTGGCACGCTCAGGTGGAGGTTTGCAGTTGATAAGTCTCTATGACGACGTCATGTATTATGCTTTAGTCTCATTGGCAGTCGAGGCTCATTAGCATTTATAGGCTCCGACAGTGAGAGAGTCCGTGTTCCTGGAGCCTTTCTCCTAGTCTTTCCTTCCTCAATTAGTAGCCTGATAATCCAGTTATGGGGTTGCTGCTGCCTCTGCCTGGATAGTAAGAGGCTCAAAGAGCTGGAAACTCCCCACTCTATTCCCACTCAGCACAGGGCTCTGGGTAAGGCTCAGTCAGTCAGAGCTGCTAGCATAATCAGGCGGGGCTTCCGCCCACTCAAAGACCTCTGGCTCTGCTACTCTGTGGGATAACATGGGCGCACATTGCCGAGGCACTAGGAGGAATCTCTCGCCCAATATCTGTGCGTGCAGACCAGGATATCAGGCCAGCAGTCTCACACTCTGAGTGAAACCCCCACCCGCACGGAAAAGTTCCAGCGTTGGAATTGGCTCTCGCTCTGTCCCCGTGCGCGGCTTTTTCAAGGCGCTGGGGCAGCCCGAGATTCCGCTTTTGGCCCACACAAAGGCCCCTGACTCTGCTCCTCTGTGGGATAACACGGGTTCACACTGCCGAGGCACTCGGAGGAATCTCTCGCTCACTATCTGTGCGCGCAGACCAGGATATCAGGCTGAAAGTCTCACCCTCTGAGTGAAACCTCTCCCGCATGGAAAAGTTCCAGCGTTGGAATTAGTTCTCACTCCCTCCCATGCACGGCTTTCCCAGGGCACTGGGGCTGTCCGGAGATTCCACCTTTAGCCCACACAAAGGCCTCTGACTCTGCCTCTCTGTGGAATAACACGGGCTCCCACTCTTGAGGTGCTCGGAGGAATCTCTCGCTCACTCTCCGTGCTCACTGACCAGGATATCAGGCCGGCCGCCTCACCCTCTGAGTGAATCCCCGTCCCACACGGAAAAGTTCCAGCATTGGAATTGGCTCTCACTCCCTCCCCATGAGCGGCTTTTTCAGGGTGCTGGGGCGGCCCGGAGATTCCGCTTTCGGCCCACACAAAGGCCTCTGACTCTGCTCCTCTGTGGGATAACACAGGCGCCCACTCCCGGGGCTTTGGAAGGAATCTCTCACCCACTATCTGCGCGCTCCGACCAGGAGATAGGGGAAAATGGCTACCCCACTTGTCTTTCTTTGTCTGGGTTTGGCACGGGCGTTAGCTTGTATTGCCAGGATTGCCACAGGAACAGTTTTTCCTTGGCTTGGATCTTTGTGCCACAGCCTGGTTCGGCTGTTTGTGCTGTGGCCTGGATCTATTCACCCCCTTTGCCCGCCTTAGTTTATATATTCTCAGTTCCCAGTGAAAGCTGCCCTGTTTAGGTTAGTGAGGAAGGCGGAGCATTTCTTACTCCCTATTTCGTTCGGGGTTTGATTATATATTTAGCCAATTTTTCACTCGACCATAACTTCAGGTATATTGCGAAACATCTGGAGGCTCCAAGGATAGGTTTTTCTGTTTCTGGTTGAAGATCTTGTTGAGTTTGGGGGGAGATTTATCAGTATCGCTTCTTACCGCGCCATTACTCTGACATCATCTCCAAGACTATCATTTTAATAGCTCCAAACTTTACGATATTTAGGCAGACAGCTAACAAAAACATGTACCAAATGCTGAAGAAAGGAATCAAAAAGTCTAAGACAACATAGGAAAGATGTCAATTCTCCCCCAAGTTGAATAGATACTTCACCAAAGAGGGTATAAGAATGGCAAATAAGAACATGAAATGCTAAACATCATCAGCTGATAGGGAAGAAAATTAAAAACACCATGAGATACCACTTCACATCAATTTGAACTGCTAAACTAAAATTTAAAAATACTACCAATACCCATGCTGGTGACCACAGGAGACAACTGGATGTCTTGCACATTGTGGGTGGGAGTTTAGAAAGGAACAGCCACTGTGGAAAACTGTTTGGCAGTTTCTTCCTTCCTTCCTTCCTTCCTTCCTTCCTTCCTTCCTTCCTTCCTTCCTTCCTTCCTTCCTCCCTCCCTCCCTCCCTCCCTCCCTCCCTCCCTCCCTCCCCACCCCTCCTCTCTCTCTCTCTCTTTCTCTCTCTCTCTCTTTCTTTCTTTCTTTCTTTCTTCCTTTCTTTCATGATACATGGGCAGACTCCCACATGTGCCCTGACTGGGATTCACCCAGCAACCCCTGTCTGGGGCTGATTCTCAGAACAACCAAGCTATCCTCAGCACCCAGGGCCAATGCTTGGACCAGCTGAGCTATCCTCAGCATGTTTGGAAGTTTCTTACAAGTTTAAATACGTACTTACCATATGATCCAGGAATATTCCTGGATATTTACCTTACAGCAGTCATTTTTAATCCTTTTCATCTTGTGGCACACAAATTAATTACTAAAATGCTGTGGCACACCAAAAAATGTGTTGTTGTTGTTGTTGTTGTTGTTGTTTGCCAATCTGAAAAAAAGTATAGGTATAATTTTGACTCATTCACTCCAGAAGGCTATTGTTGTGTTGGCTGCTTTCGTTTTTTATTAGACAATCTCAGGGAAAAGGGGTCAGTGCCTCTGACTAAGTCACCAGGTAGTGCATGTGTTAAAAACTCTTGTGGCACACCAGTTAAAATTCACTGCCTTAAGAAAATGAACTTATGTTCACATAAAAACCTTTAGACAGATTTGTAGCAGCTTTATTTGTAACTGACCAAATCTGTAAACGACCCCAGTGCTCTTAGATGTGGCCAGATGAATGGTGGCACATCCACAAGATGGACTGCAACAGAGCAGGAAAATGGAAAGAACAGCAACACGCACCACCTGGATGAATCTCAGAGGCTTTCTGCGGAGCGCAGGATGCCAGTGGCAGAGGTTACCTACAGCCTGCCTCCATTCATGGGACATTTGGAAGAGGCAAACCTATGCGAATAGAGACTAGACTCTAGATCACAGTTGCCAGAGCCTGAGGTGGGGGGAGGGTGTGACAGTAGGGGAGGAGCCAGAGGGTGAGCTGCGGGTGGTGGAACGGTCCTTTATCCGGATTTTGGTGATGGTTACACAAATCTGGGCCTGTATTAAAATTCATATAACTGTATGTCCCTAAAAAGTCCATTTTTCTCTATATTAACTTAAAAAGTAATATTTTTTTGAAAAAAAACATAAGCCATTTCCCAAGTGATTATCCCTCCACTCAATTTCAGAGGTCCAGATTAATCCTTGAAATAATCACTATTTGTATATTCATGTCATGGCTACATAGATAATTAATTCATTGAATGATAAAAGAAAAACAGCTAGGTGTATAAAATGTAATTATTTGTTTTGTTTCATTATTATGTTCACTTTTTTTTTCTTTTTCTGAATAGATTCATTTTGGAATTCAGCTTCCTTCAATACAGAGACCTCTTACCTTCATTTTCCTACATTCCGAGGAGAGTTTAGTGCTGACATATCTTTCTTTTTCAAGACCACGGCTTCCTCTGGGGTGTTTGTAGAGAACCTGGGGATCACAGACTTCATCCGGCTCGAGCTTCGCGGTGAGTCACCCACTCTGGGCAGAGCCACTGGGCGCTCAGCAGTCTCCCTTTGTAACCTACTTTCCAATGTACTGCCATGCTTCCTTTGTCAGGCATATTTCTTTATTACATACTAACAATCTATGATTTCCAGTAACTGTTTTTAATAGAGGAATAGAGCAATGATTCAGGAATTACAATTATCTATACAATTTTCTGCTGCCTTAACTCTATGTGCAATCAAGACATTAAACCAAACTAGTCAAATAACTGTTAGCTAAATTAAAAAAATTATTTGACTTAATTGACTAGTCACATTGTTTTGTTTGTTCATTTGTCTGTTTTTTGAGAGAGAAAGAGACAGACAGACAGGAAGGGAGACAGATAAGAAGCATCAGCTCGTAGTTGTGGTACCTTAGTTTTTCATTGATTGCTTTCTCATATCAATATGTGCCTTGACCAGGGACTACTGCGGACCGAGTGACTCCTTTCTCACGCCAGCAACCTTGGGCTTCAAGCCAGCAACCTTTGGCTCAAGCAAGTGACCATGGCATCATGTCTATGATCCTACGATCAAGCCCGTGACCTCTGGTTTCGAACCTGGGTCCTCAGTGTCCCAGGTCAATGCTCTACCCACTGTGCCACATCCCAGTCAGGCAGGTCACATTGTTTATTCATATTTGCAGAGCTCCGCTCCTTAGTATCAATATTTCACATAGTGCTTTTAAATAAAGTCACTTATACAGATGAAGCCAGATAATATGTTAGTGTTCTTTCTGTAAGTATATCTGCTACTCAGGGCTTAGCCAGAGGAATAGTAAACTCTAAGGAAGATTATGTTAAAAACAGCTTTGTGTTTTCTTCTCCGGATACAGCTTTATTTTTCCCTCCTAGACAACTCAGAGTGACATCTGTCTGTATCATTGTCATGGTCTGCTTTCCTAAAGAGCATATTGTCATGGTGCCTTTTTCATGTCTGCTCCAGACTAAAGTTCCTCCCCTTTGAGTTAACTTGAGCAACTCTTACATCTGTATCTCCAGCTCCTACAGAAGTGACCTTTTCCTACGATGTGGGGAATGGGCCTTGTGAAGTCACGGTGAGGTCTTCCACTCCCTTTAATGACAATCGGTGGCACCACGTGAGGGCGGAGAGAAACGTCAAGGAGGCATGGCTTCAAGTAGATCAGCTCCCTAGCAAGACCCAGCCCGCCCCTGTGGATGGGCACAGCCGCCTGCAGCTCAACAGCCAGCTCTTTGTGGGTGAGTGCCGCTGGTGTACAGCCAAGCTGTCCTGCAAACAGACAAGGACCAAGAGAAAACCATAGCTGTAAAAAGAATAATAATACCAAGTTCAAACAACTGCTACTATTGGCACCATGTACCAAGAGCTCGTTTAGTATTTGAACTGATCGCCAAGCTTGCACTTGATACCATAGATGATTTGTGTTTGTTTCAGTTACTTCTCATCAATACCATTTCTAAAACTATTAGCAATATTTAGTCATTTTCCCATTTCACTCTCAGGGTTAGAAAGCCCGCCATGAAATTTGGACACAATTTTCCAGTGTCCCTCCCTCCAGTGACCACAGGAGGGAAACCGCGTCAGCAGAGGCAGCCCTCTGTGTCTGTGCTCAGCAGGACCCTCAGCCGGAGCCCAGCTCCTCCCAGTCCGGTGCTCCCCCTGCTGCTCTTCTTGCCAATGCCAAGTTCAGAGCAAGGACTGACTCTTCCTTCTTGCCCTCCATGCTTTAAAGATCAAAGCTCTGGGTAGTGGAAGTCTTCCTTTTAATGAACTCGCTTATTTTTTTCTTATTATTTTTCCCAAAAGGATAATTAAGCTTTGCTACATGACTTTTTAGACAACTAACTCTATTCTAATTTGGAAACTAACCAGATTAACAAAGTATCTCTCATTCGATCATTTCTCATGTATCTGAAAGAGAATAAGGACACGGTCCAATTAAAAACTGATATAAATCACAATTTAACACACAGTCTGCTTTGCCTGAGGATATCTTATAGTGTCCATAAAACTCAACTTCAAACTTGGTAGTTTGTACTGAGCCAAGGATTCGCTTTAAGTCATCAAACAGTGGGTCAAGTTAAACAATTTTATTTTCTGATATATAAGCCTGAGGATGAATTACTGACATTTCTAGGCACAGATTTTGCATGGAAATCTACCTCAAATTGACATTCCCACTAGGATAATGTTTCTAAAGCTTGAGAAACTAGTTGAAAAGTCAGATTGGGGGTAACAATCCCAGGCCCACTGAATCAGACCCCCTAGGGATGAGCTCCAAATCTGTTTTTAGCTTGTCCTCCAGATGACCCTGCCACTGAAGCGCGGTCTCGCTGCCTGCCCTAAGGAAAGCCAGGCTTGTGAGACCAGTGCTGGTGCAAAAGGAAAGAGGGGTGTTCAGGTGCCGCGACCTGGGAGGGTGACGGGCTTCACTCTCAGAGACCATCCCACACTCCTGCGCAAGCCCTGGGTTCTTGTAGGATTGGGATGGGAGGGCTTACTTCCTACTTCATCATCTTTTAGCCTTTGGTGCCACTGGGCCCCTGTCCATTTATCTTTCTAACTTCTGGCACGCTCAGTGTAAGAAACCCCCCCATACTATCTTGGCCCATGGGGGAGACACCCGGCATTCCCTGACTGTCTCTGGTAACAAGTCCTGTGTCTCTGTGTCTGAGGACAGGCTCACACAAGACAGGATAGAAACAGAGAGAGGAATATGTTATTCAGTTACTGTCACACCACCTGACCTAAGAGCTCACAATACGGAGTAAGAACACCCTGGCTTTGGTTTCACCTCTTCTTCCTTCTGTTTCTTTTCTCCGTCCTCAGTTCCTTTCCACAGCTTTATTAGTGAGGGCTCCTCTAAGTAGGGATTCATATTATACATACATACAAATTTGAATTATATGTTATATAGTATTACAGATATGTGCCTGTCTACGGCAGTGAGTTTCAATTATGTAACCCCTATTATACACAACATTTTTTCTAGATCTAAATTTTAAAAAGGATCAATGGCCTTTAGTTTGTTCTTCATAAAGGAATGATTATAAAAACATAAATATAACTGGAAATATTTTTCAAACAAATATTTACCGAGTTCAACTTTAGAAATATTTTGTTTATTTAGTGCCACTTGATGTCTCTTAATATGTGATCCCAACCAATGTTTTCAATATTCTTTTTGTTCATGAAACTTTCAACAGATGATTCTTTTTTGAAAGAGAGAGACAGACAGATAGGAAGGGAGAGTGGTGAGAAGCATCAACTCGTAGTTGTGTCACTTTTTTTTTAGTTGTTCGTTGATTGCTCCTCATATGTGCCTTGACCAGGGGGCTCAAGCTGAGCTAGTGACCCCATGCTCAAGCCAGGAACCGTGGGCTCAACTCAGAGACCTTGACCTTCAATCCAGCGACCTTTGCGCTCAACACAGTGACCATGAGATCATGTCAATGATCCCACACTCAAGCTGGCCACCTTGGGGTTTTGAACCTAGAACCTTAGCATCCAGATTGATGCTCTATACACTGCGCCACCACCTGCCAGCCTCATCAGATAACTGTTTTTAGCACTATCTGTGTGGCCTCTGTTTGGTGTGGAGATGGAATCCCCAATGAGAGACAAGGAAGGCGTTTGCATTTGCTGTGTTTCCGTGTAGGTGGGACGGCCACCAGACAGCATGGCTTCCTGGGGTGCATTCGGGCCCTGCAACTGAATGGGCAGGCCCTGGACCTGGAACAAAGAGCCACGATGACACCAGGAGTGGAGCCAGGGTGTCCAGGACACTGTGGCAGCTACGGACACCTGTGTCGCAATGGAGGGAGCTGCAGAGAGAAACGCAGGGGCATTGCTTGCGACTGTGCCTTCTCTGCGTACGATGGGCCCTTCTGCGAGCATGGTGAGTGGGACTGAAGGCAGGGTACAGGGAAAGGATGGGAGACTTGAAGACTATGGAGATCGTGTCTGTAAAGAATGGATGTGGTGAGACTCGGCGGTTAGCTGAAATAGAATTGTTTGTGTCCCAAAGCCCTCTGTCTCACTTGGGAGGTGGGATGGGTGTATTGTCGAGAAGCCTGTGGCCGCCCCATTTAGATCTGGTGTCGGTTCTCTCTAGATCTCTCAGGGGACCACTAGTCCACTGCCTCGAGGAGAGCAGCACCTCTAACTATACACTTATACTAGACATTTAATTTTATGTAAATCTAAACCAGTAATAAGATACTGATACCCAGTCCTGGGTTGTGGAAATTTGAGGGATTAGTTATTTTCTATCCATACTTTTTCTTAAATCTTAAAATTTGTAAATAAGTAAAAAACACAGCAGAGAATTCTGTTATTTTCTCTCTTTGATATATTTAAGGATTAGAGATATTCTTTTAATATGCACAAAGAAAGACCCTTGCACTTGTATAGCACTAATACATTGCTAACATAACAAAAATGAGTATCATCCCAGAGGTCTCTGCGTATTTTGGAAGCGGCTCGTCAGTTCTGTACAGTTTCCAAGAACGTTACAACGACACGTTCACTGAGAACTCCAGCTCCTCTGTCCCTTCACTGCACGAGGGTCTAACACTGACCAGAGAAACAGCCACGCTGAGCTTCCGGACCACAGGGACCCCCAGCTTACTGCTCTACGTGAGCTCCTCCCAGGGAGAATACATGTCCGTGACCCTCACCCCCAATGGTGAGTGTCCTCGCTGTACCAACAAGGAGGCTGGTTTTGAAAGTTAGGAGCATAAGGAGGGGCCCTTCCAGGCTAAACTACAAACAAGGCAACACAGGCACACAGGTGCACGCCCTGCAGCTGTCACGTTACTGAAATGGGTTTACTTTTCATTGTAACCCCATTTGATGATTAGATTAAGGTGCCTCTCTCCCACAAATGCATTCAGCGTGCACCTGTGCCTTGCTCTGGTCAGGAGAGCTTTTCTCTCTGTGTGAATAAGTTAGTGCTGCAGTTCACTCTGAAATACCTCATTTTGTACGTGGGAAATATTTCCTCCTCCTAAGCAAAGTAAAGAAGTACGCTGAACCATAGAAAAGCCAGTATCCATAGGCATTAGAGGAACAGGCCAGCTCTTTTCTGTCAGCGGTCGAGAAATCAGTCATTTGTGTCATATCTGCACACAAAGAGCAGAATGAGACTCACCCAAACCATGGCCATGGGGGGCTCTCCAAGCCCTTCCCAATCGTGGAGGAAACCCAGGCTTTAAGCACAGTTTATGGAGAGCAGGGGAGAAACTTCTAGAAAAGCCTTCCACAGTCCCTGACGGACAGGTAGTCTGGGAGTTCTGTGGACAAGGGCGCATCAATGAGGGGGAGATTCGGATACTATAGCAAAATCTTTTCTCTTTTCTCAGTGTCTTGATTATTGCACTAACATTAGGGGGAAATCTGTACAAAAAAAAAATTAATTATGCAAATGTCAGTACACATTAAAATGCATTGAAATGTCACATTAACAAAAGTTATAGAAACTGAATGCTCATGCAATATTGCTTGAGATGTTAGCACTTAATAATATGAATAATTAACTTAGAGCTTAGCTCAGAGTTTCCATATGCCTTAGTTAGACCTTTTTCTTTTGTTAAGGCAATGAAAGGACTTTGAAAACGACCATTGGGTCTTGACTTAAAATAGTGTAGTCAGATCCTGAATTTGGTCCCAGAATAGCACAAAAATAATCACTATCCCAGGAAAAGAGACTATTTGTACACTTGAATAAGTGCTCAATAGGTTTACATCGCTTTAAATAAAAATACAACGTATATTGAAACCAGTTTCAACAGTTTCTATAAGATTTTATTTTATTGAAAAAATGTCATTTTCTCATCTCTAGGAAGTTTGCAGATCAGGTATAAGCTAGACAGACACCAAGAGCCTGATGTTTTCAACTTTGGTGGTAAAAGTCTGGCCGATGGGCAGCTTCACCAGGTGAACATTCACAGAGAAGCAGCAGTGGTCTTTGTAGAGGTAAGGCTGCACATTTAACAAGAGCCACAGGGATCAAAACTGTGGGCTCAGAATGTAAGACCTAAAGCAAAAAGTTGATAATAAATCCTAATAAAAGAGATACACATTCAGCACTGTACTTTCCTAAGTCAAGGTGTTTTGTTCTGTTTAGCAATGTTTGATTCGCAAGAGACTGTCAAGGTTATTATTAATATTTGACAAAATGAGATACCAAGCTGTGCTCATTGGCATTTTACTTGGTAGGGAAATGGCTTTCTAGTGTATCATCGTGGTAATTCCCATGGGATTAAAGAAGAAGAAATGTTACAGAAATTAAAAGCAAGATCTTGCTTAAGGTGGGAATGCATTTTAAAACCATCAGAGTATTGAAACTTCACATTACCACAGGTTTTGAAGAGTAACCTTTATAAACCGATCTGCAGGAAAATAAGTTTTCTGCTCATGTTACAAATTTCCTTTCGAAACAAGGAAAAGCTTGTGGATTGTACCAATAATAGATACTTAAACCATGCAGAAAAATAGACGAGAAGAGATAGGCACTAGCAGAAGCAGAAATAGGGGTACTCTAAAAATTGTTTGTATAATAGTTTTCTCCTTTGTGATAGCAGGAACATGTGATACTTTGATCATTTCTGTTGATCTTTCTTTGCTTTCCTTCCTCGCCATTTTGATGTTCGCTTCTCATGGAACATCTACTAGGTTAACCGGAGCGCAAGGAGACAAGTCATCCTTTCATCGGGGACAGAATTCAATGCTGTCAAATCCCTCACGTTGGGGACGATTTTAGGTAAGTGGCAAAAAAGAGTGTTACCCCCATGGCGTGAAGGGGATGTGTCCGATTCCAAACACAGGAAACACTTGTCACGCTGAGAGAGGCTCCTTGTCATGCTCATGACTTCCAAGAAGTGACAGTCAAAGTCAAGGCCACTCCCTGGTCGGAGTGCACGAACAGCCATGAGCCAGGTGCTGTCTCCAGGTGAGGGAGGACCATCCTTAAAAAATGCTCCTACCCTGATCCTCCCACTTGGCAGCCGTGTACAATGAAACTTTGCGTTTTTCTAAAAAATCAGAAAAGATGAAATTCAAGAAGACAGCATCAGGGGTCAAGTACAGAAATTATGTAATGATAAAACTAGATTAGCATTATTAAAGATAAGAAGCAATACAGGAAATGGGGCTGTGGCCTGGGCCGTGCTTAGCCTGTGGGTTGAGGGGAGATGTGCTACTGCCCTGAGCTCCTCTTGAGAAGTCAAATATCTCACAGGCATTCCTTGTGGCCACCACTTATTCTCCATAAAAGCCTCAGACTCTTTTCTAAAAAATTATTTTTATTTATTTATTCATTTTAGAGAAGAGAGAGAGAGAGAGAGAGAGAGAGAGAGAGAAAGAGGGAGAAGGGAAGGAGCAGGAAGCATCAACTTCCATATGTGCCTTCACCAGGCAAGCCCAGGGTTTTGAACTGGCGACCTAAGCATTCCAGGTTGATGCTTGATCCACTGCACCACCACATGTCAGGCTCTTTTTTTTTTTTTAAACAAGAGATTGAGAGAGAAAGAGAGAGAGAGAGAGAGAGAGGACGAGACAGGGCCAGACAGACAGGAAGGGAGAGAGATGAGAAGCATCGACTCATAGTTGCGGCACTTTAGTTGTTCATTAATTGCATTCTTTTATGTGCCTTGACTATGGGGCTTCAGCCGAGCTAGGGACCCCTTGCACAAGCCAGTGACCTTGGGCTCAAGCCAGTGACCTTTGGGCTCAAGCCAGCAACCATGGAGTTGTCAAAGATCTCATGATCTCACACTCAAGCCGGCGATCCCATGCTCAAGCTGGTGAGCCTGCAATCAAGCTGGCGACTTCAGGGTTTCACAACTGGGTCCTCAGCGTCTCAGGTGAATGTTCTATCCACTGCGCCACCATCTGGTCAGGCAAAAGCCTCATATTCTTTATGCTTTTATTTTCCCCCTTGTCACCAGGAATTAAACTGATATAGAAACTTGAAAGGTGTTTCTTTTCTTTAGGATCATATATGAACTCCACATTATATTGATATTTGACTGTTACTTGGTGTCACTCACCTTACAGCCTGTTTATTACTCCTGCTTGGGGACTTGACACTCATCCAGCTCTGTTCGTTCTAAACAGCCAGTGAAATCTCTATCACCTTTCTAGCCATCTATACACTGATTTTTTTCGCCATCTCTTCCACCCTGTACATGGGACATCACCAGTTGGGGCGTGTTAGAGGAGGTACAGGAACAGATGTTCAAAGAGAAGCATAGTAACTATTAAAACTCTCTCATCTTTCAAACAGATGATGAGCAATAGAATGAAGCCTTCTTATATATTTAGAACAAGAAAATGTCGCAAACTCTAGCACTCTCCCAGGGTGTTCCTGTGAATGGTGAAAACAAACGTGCCCCCTGTGGGTGGCACAGCCTGAGAACTCTGAACTGGCTTAAGATGCATTCAGGAGAGTAGTGGATTCCTTGCTGTGAGGATATCATTTTAGGGTGCCAGAGTGAATAACAGCATCAGGCTGCGGCGGTGGTTGTGCGGTGTCATCGTGCCTTCAAGGTGGAGAAAGAATGTGGCCCGCACGGCGCACTGACTGAGAGGCAGCTCGTGCTGCAGGTCTGTCCAGGGGCTCACTGTTCTAGTCTCCCCACCACGAGGAGATGGGAGCAGCTAACCCAGAAATAAGAATGAGAACATTTTCCGTGAAGTGTTGAAAGATGTTTACAGTTCTCGCAGCCCGTGGTAGACGTGAGTGTCCTACTCTCTGACAAACTGTGGCTTTGGTGTGTTTCTCAGACCTTACTGGACATCCACATGATCATCGATATTAATGCATTTTAAAGTTCTTGTTAAAACAGTGGTATAGTATACAGAACCACAGAGAACTGGAAAAACAAATGAAAGAAACTGCTTCCCTGACGTTCACCCATCATGAGAATAACAGTTGTACATTTAGATAGAAAAGAGTCTGAGATTCCTTAAAGTTCACAGACCAAGTTGAGTTTTACAGAGCGTTGGACAGGGCCTGTCCTTGGCTGTCAACCAAACTGTATTATAATTGTTCTTAACAGTCAAGTGCGAAGACTTCGCTTCCATTTTTTTATCTGTTATTGAACTCTACTCTCTGCTCCAAATGATACTTTCTTTTTTTTTTCTTAATTTTTTAAATTCATTTTAGGGAGGAGAGAGAGAGAAAGGGGGGAGGAGCAGGAAGCATCAACTTTCGTAAGTGCCTTGACCAGACAAGTGCAGGGTTTTGAACTGGTGACCTCAGCGTTCCAGGTGGTCACTTTATCCAATGCACCACCACAGGTCAAACGATAGTTTCTTTTTTTAATTTGAATTTATAGGAGTGACACTGGTTAACAAAATTATAGAGGTTGCAGTTGCACAATTCTACAGCACATTGTCTGTACACTGTATTGTGTGTTCACCAACCCAGCTCAAGTCTCTGTCCCTCACCATTTATCCCGCCTATATCCTCCTCCACCTCCATCCCCACCTCCACCTCCATCCCCACCTCCACCTCCATCCCCACCTCCACTGCAAGGAGCTGATCGTCTCGATTGTGCAACCCCCATAGCTGCGCAGTGTGTGTAGTCTGTGAGTGGAGTAATGGTTTTCTCTGCCCCCAGCGAGCTGATCTCTCCTTTGCTGCCAGAACAGGTATCTGTGTGCACTCTTATCCCAGCCATGAAGATAGATATGGTCAATGAAACCACACAGATGGACACATAGGTTCCTGACCACAATGACTCCAACGTCTGACTCTGATGACAGTTGAGGCATGTTCAGAAATGTCTGTGACACAGGTAGAAAGTAACCATCAGGAGAGTGAAATTGACAAATGACTATGTTTGAAGACAACTGAGCTTCAAAGTTGTGTAGTTGTTTGTTTTGTGGGGGGTTTTTTGTCTGTAAAGAAATATGCAAAAGATAATAGAAATGGTATAAGAAGTAAACTGCATTATATGAAAGGGATCATATTAATAAAAAGGTAGAATGTTCCATTTTATGATAAATATTTATTGTCCTATAAGTTAATAATATATAGAGGACAATAACATGGAATTGAAGATATTGTTTTTATTCAAGAATGATATATTCAAAAGCATCTCTCTTAGGCCATAAAAATCAACATTGAAATTCAGCATTGCCTGACTGGTGATGATGGGGCAGTGCATAAAGCTTCAACCTAGGATGCTGAGGTCCCATATTTGAAACCCTGAGGCCACTGGCTTGAGTGTGGGCTCATCTGGCTTGAGCACAGGCTCACCAGCTTGAGTGTGGGGCCACTGGATTAAAAGTGGAATCACTGATATGATCCCATGGTCACTAGCTTGAACCCAAAGGTCGCTGGCTTGAGCCCCTGGTCAAGGCACATATGAGAAGCAATCAATGAACAAATCAAGTGCCGCAACTATGAGTTGATGCTTCTCATCTTTCTCCCTCCCTCCCTGTCTGTCTCTCTCTCTCTTGCTAAAAAATAATAATAAATAAATAAAAATTCTTCAATGAAGTTTATAGCCTGAAGCAATTTAGTCTAAAAAATTATAAATATTCATTTCATCTGCACCTAGAGGCATGTATCTTGATCTAAGGCTAATAAAACTTATGTTTTGTATAACTTTAAGATGGCTTCTGTTCTAATTCTGCTGCTACTCTCAGACCAGTTGTACAAGACTACAGTTTTATATTCAGATTTGAGAGTAGAAGCTTTGTTTCATGAACTTATAATGAAATATAACGAAATCTCTTAGGAGATGGCTCCTCAGAAAGAAGCCATCCGTTTTCCAAAGAGAATTGTCCCAAACTATGGCAAGTTAACCAGTACTTGTTAGCTACCTTGTTAGTTATCCATTTATTAAAAACTTTTTGGTGGTCCCTGATACACACTTATCCTTCACTGGACATTTCAAATGCCTAGCAGGAAAACATACACTGTACCTGCCTTCAAAACACTTGCAATGTAATAAGGAATATAAATAATCAAATGTTTATGACTAATCAATCATTATAAACAGTTACTCTAATGTGCTTTGGGAAAATGGTTCAGCATTGTCTTGTAATGAGCCTGTTCTTATTCTTCCCATTCTTCAATGGTCTTACTAATGATAAACAATGAAGCTATGTTCCCAGTTACTATTACAATAAGATAATTTTAGTATAATCTTACTTTTCTGAGGAATGTTGAGGAGATCAGACCTGCAGTAGCGACGAACCCCAGAGCGCTGCTGTGCCCAAACCCAGGGAACCACCTCCATGACTGGTCAGGATTCCTGTTAACACACTTTAATGATCATTTAAAAAATGAAGCGGCGCGGATTTCA
Source organism: Saccopteryx leptura (assembly GCF_036850995.1). Classification (NCBI taxonomy): domain Eukaryota; kingdom Metazoa; phylum Chordata; class Mammalia; order Chiroptera; family Emballonuridae; genus Saccopteryx; species Saccopteryx leptura. The sequence goes on along the minus strand of NC_089504.1, from coordinate 98,191,008 downwards.
CTGGTCTGTCCCCGCGAGTGCAGTCAGGGAGCTGCGGGAGCTGGTGGGCATTTAGTCCAGTCCGCAGGGCGTTGACCAAGGCCACTGGTGCGATTGTTGGCCGGTCTTCCCTTAGGGGGAATGCGGAGGGCTTCGGAGGGAGGTTCGGTTCCTGGTTGCGGCGCCGATGCTCTTCGCGCGTCCCCACCCGTCGTCCCCGAGCCCAAGCGCTGTATTCCCCCCACCCCCTCTTGTGCCCACAGAGCCCCCCGGTGCGGACAAAGACATGGATGCGTACACACTGCGAGCCGGCGCGCGCGGCTTCTCCGGCTGCCTGTCGGCTGTGCGCTTCGGTCCTGCGACTCCGCTGAAAATGGCCCTGCGCCCCCGCGGCGCCGCCCGAGTCACCGTGAGCGGACACGTGGCCGCGGCCCGCTGTGCCCCGGGGGCGGAGCTCGGAGCGCCCGCCCTTGGTCTTCCACCGTCTCCGCCCCCAGGTTTCCCGAACTCCTCCGCTAGGTCACTTCCCCTCGCTGAGCTTTCGGTGCCCTTCCTTGCTGCGCGTTCCTGTCTGCAAGTGACTGCTTTTTCTTCAGATGTTCGTGAATTTCACAAAAGTGCGCTTTTCACTCGCTTCCGTCCTCTGCCTCTTCCTGCTGTAGATCATTCTGTACTAACAGAGGAGGGAGAGCCCTTCGTCAGTGTGGACCGAAGTGGCTCCGCGGTCATCGGAGATAACAGGGTCGCCAATCACCTGGTTCTCGGAGATGCTGTCACCCTTAGCATAATCCGAAAGTGTCTGCGAGTCCGAGCTGATGGAGGCGTCAGACAGGCCATCCTCATTTGCTGGTGTTCTTGATGTAATTTGGCACTTCTGGAGATGGTTTAAACACTTTTAAAAGGATAGTTGTCAAACTGTACAATGAGGTTTTTCATATGAAAATAGCCATTATAATATTCACAGGAGACTATCTCTACATCATCTCTATCTATCTCTGTATATCAATATAGATAGATACAGAGATAGATATAGCTAGGATTTTGTCATTTACTTTTAGCTTTGTGATTCAAAATAAACATGGACTTCTCGGCCCATTAGCCCAAAACATTTAAAAATAATATTAAAAATATATTGGGAGAAGCACCTAAACTATGCAAATTGGCATTTTTCTAAACATAAAAATATAAAACTTATTTTTCTTAACATAAAAATACAAAACTATTTCTAGTATTAATCTTAACTTAGAAGACTATATATGGCCTGACCTGTGGTGGCGTAGTGGATAAAGCGTCGACCTGGAAATGCTGAGGTCACCGGTTTGAAACCCTGGGCTTGCCTGGTCAAGGCACATATGGGAGTTGATGATTCCAGCTCCTCCCCCCTTTCTCTCTGTCTGTCTCTCCTCTCTCTCTCTCTCCCTCTCCTCTCTAAAAAAAACAAAAGCAAAAAAAAAAAGACTATATATAATGAGAGAATTGCATCTTTATTATGATTATTATTGAGAGGCGGGGAGGCAGGGAGGCAGAATGACAGACTCCCGCATGTGCCCCAACTGGGATCCATCCAGCAAGCCCACTAGGGGGCAATGTTCTGCCCTTTTGGGGCTGCTGCTCTGTTGCTCCAACTCCCATTCGTGGGGGGAAGGGGAGAACAAATTGCTCAAACCATTTGAGCAATGACTGGCAGGGGCGGGGGGCAGTGTAGAGAGAGAAGCGAGAGGAGAAGGGGTGGAGAAGCAGATGGTCACTTCTCCTGTGTTTCCTGACTGGGAATCAAACCCAGGACAACCACACACCAGGCTGACACTCTACAGCTGAGCCAACCCGCCAGGGCTGAGAATTGCATCTTAAATATGTACTCTGAAGCTGAATTTATTCAGGTCTGGTTCAAAAATGGATATTCAGTATACCCTCATTATTCAAATAACAATTTAATTTGTTAATTACATTATTGAAATATAAGTCAGTTGCAAACTCTCCTTGGTGAAGAAGTAAACTGCTCTCCATTCCATTTCTACCCAAAATAAGGTAATTACTCATAGAGCTGGGTGATGGACTGGGTGCCCACTGTTCAGGGGGCTGCACACCTGCTCATATTGGATCTGTTTATCGCCCACATTCATCTAGTTTTCTCCAGACAATTAGGAAATGTTCAGACATTTAAAGGGCTGTAATAATGTTAACATTTTAATTCCTTTCTCAACCACTTTATTTTTGTAATGAATGAAGAAGCATATTACCCCAATTTTACAACCCCATCAACAAACAATCTTATTTATAATGCATATCTAAAGAATACTTTTGTGTTAAAATTTAAATTAACTCTTAATCTAAAATCACTCTAATTTATTTTTAGTGAGTAGATTTTGTCGTAATGCAAAAGCTAATTTAAAAAAATCATCTTAAATGATGAGTAATATTTCCAAAATAGAAATTCAAGTCCAAATATTTGTAAATATCATTAGCTGCCCTTTTGTTAGAGAGAAGAAAGATAATAGTAGTCAAATTGATGATAAAAGATGTGGTCTTCGGAACTTTATTGCTTCTGGTTATATGTCAATGGCAAGATGTACAAAGTAAATAAGTTGCACCAGTGTTACTCCCCTGAAAAATCCTACTGACTTTTGATTGATGGGATGGTGAACCCGAGTGCTGAAGGTCTCAGGGACATAGCTGATTGCTGGGTCCTGCATTTGCTTGCACCTGCCTTCAGTCTGGGCAGTAGCTAGTTGCTGCCTATTTTGTCAGCTGCTGAGTATGTTGACTTCCAGTGTATTTCTCTGGGGAGAGTTCTCAGCCCTTTGTCTAACTCAGTGGTAGTCAACCTGGTCCCTACCGCCCACTAGTGAGTGTTCCGGCTTTTTATGGGCAGTGGCAATGCAACCAAAGTATATATAAAAAGATTTAACTATAGTAAGTTGTTTTATAAAGATTTATTCTGCCAAACTTAGCAAAAATTCAACATAAAGTACTTGGTAATTAATTATTATCATATGCTTTAACTTGCTATAACTCTGCTTTATAAATTTTATAAAGTAAAGTTACTTCCCTACTTTATAAATCACCATTACTGTGGAACTGGTGGGCAGTTAGAACATTTTACTAGTAACAGATATACAAATGTGGGCAGCAGGTATAAAAAGGTTGACTACCCCTGGTCTAACTGATCTCAGACTGCACCCACTTGTGAAATGTTTGATCTGTTTAAAGGGTTATCCTAATAGATAGATTTCTCTACGCTCTCCATTTCACATTATTGATTCTCCTCTTTCAAACAAAAGGAAAGTATGGGAAAGGAGAATTAACCTAAATGCTATGCAAAGAAGGTGAACCAGAGATCACAGAGGGCTTCTTGCCAAGGGATCCATTGTGTATGTAAACAGGATGGAGAGAGAGACAGATGTGTAGATAGATGGAGAGGCAAGCAGAGATGAGCTTACCAAACACATTTACATGGGAGTTACTCATAGGAAGGTTCTGGGATGCATCAGATTCATTATTCAAATTACCTCAATCTTTTCAGATAGTAGGTGAAGAGAGAAGTTATTCTAGGGTCTACCAAACCTCATAAAACACACTCACACACGTGAAATCCTGGCTGTGTCAGTGTATGCTGACAGTAATTATGAGACCAAGTGCCTGATCTCTGTCATTGAGAGTTATAGGTCCCAGACACTAAAACTGGAAATGATACAGCTCTTTAAAGCAAAATCCTATAATTAAACATAAAAATGATCAAAGCAAGTCTATTGTTTGTTCCCAAAAAGATGCAAAATATATTGCAACTAATGATTATTCTACCTATGGATATTTAAGAATATTCACAAACTCATATGAATATGCTCCCTCCTCCCAGCTAAGGAGGACTCTGGGTCCCTAACAACACGTGGTCAGGAGTCCCTGTGACCAATGGCAAGCAAGCAAGCTTTGCATTTGTTGGGCTTCATTACGCTTACCCATGTCTGTCCCAGAGCGTAATGAAGAACCCTATGTTTACAATACCATTTGATTCACATTACTAAACAGTAACATGTGTTTTCTCACAATTGCTAATTGGACCTATTCATTAATGCCTATGCCAATAATCTTAAATTGGACATTCATTCTTCACTAATGATAGTTTAAGTAAACATTTCTAAGCTTAGCTTGACAGTCTCAGCCCTGGTGGTGCTTCAGAATAATGTGGGGGCATTTAAAACAGTGCTGATGTCCGGCCTCCCCCCTCCAAGAGACTGAGTTACTGTCTGCTCTGCAGCCAGTATTGGGCACGACTGGCATTTCTAAATTTTTAATACTTAAAGCATGTCCAACAGGAGATGCCAAATCATCTACTTTCAATCTATCTGACTGTTTTTCATTCTATAATATCTTAGTTTATCGATTGCTGCATGGAAAATTACCACCCACTAAACAGTTTATCTCAACCCACATTTATCATCTCACAGATTGTGTGGGTCAGGAGTTTGGGCACACCTTGGTGGGGTCCAGTGCTCAGTGCCACCTCACAGCCAGCAGGAAGGAAGACCCCAGCAAGGCAGTTGCCACCATCTCCTGTAACAATCATGAAGTTGGATACACATAAACAGGGTCAGCCCATCACCTTTGTTTTGTTTTGTCTTGTTTTATTGGTTAGAAGGAAGTCACAGGCCCTGTTCAGAAGCAACAGAGGGGATTGCACACAGGCCTGGACCCCTGAGGCGGGGACCACGTAAGGCTTCTTTGGCCTCATAAAGAGGCGGCATATACACCACAGCACTGTCGGTGAGCAGTACATCAGTGTCACAATTTAGTCATGTTTTCATTAAAATACTCATACATAAACACTTAATTACTCTATGACTTGGCCACATACTCTATACTCTTAAAACAATTAACACCTGCTTGCTCGTTGCCATGAAGTTTGGGCGTGACCTAAGAGGCCACACTGTTTTCTGAAGTTAAATGTGACCGCACTAATTGAAGTTCGATTATTATATTTCTAGGATAAAGGCATTAAACTACTATAGCTGAGAGTTGTATGGATTTTGAAGTAAACTTTGTTTTATAATACTTTATAATGCCCTTGGCTTCAAATTTTCTGATGTCGTACAGATGCTCCTCAATTTACAATGAGGTGATGTCCCAATAAACCTATCATTAAGTTAAAAATATCATTAAGTCAAGAAAGCATTTAATACAGTGGTACCCAACCCCCGGGCTGCGGACCGGTACCGGTCCATGGGCCATTTGGTACCGGTCCGCAGAGAAAGAATAAATAACTTACATTATTTTTGTTATATTTATATATGTCTCAACGATGTTTTATTTTTTAAAAATGACCAGATTCCCTCTGTTACATCCATCTAAAACTCACTCTTGACGCTTGTCCCCGTCACATGATACAGTTATCTGTCCCACCCTAAAGGCCGGTCCGTGAAAATATTTTCTGACATTAAACCGGTCCATGGCCCAAAAAAGGTTGGGGACCACTGATTTAATACACCTCCCCTACCAAACATCATAACTGAGCCTAGCTTTCTCTACTGAATGCGTAGCACCGTCTCACCATCGTAAATCCAAAACCCCACGAACCACTGTAAGTGGGAGAGCACCTGTGTATGACATAAATGATGCTGGGTCGACTCTCGTCAGGCCGACATGTGCAGTTCATATTCTGACTGTGTTCCCTTTCTCTCCCCTCACTAGGTGTGATAGCGGTTGTGATATTTATCTTGCTCTGCACTGCTGCCATAGCAATACGTGTGTATCAACAGAGGTGGCTGTACCAAAAAAGTGAGCCAGATGTTCCAGAACATGGAGACGATGTGGAGGCCACTCTGAACAGTGACCTTGGTGTGCCAAGTACAGTCAATGAAAGCCGCAAAGAGTATTTTTTCTGACCAGCAGCTGTGCTTTTACTTATCCTGTGATGACGTGACTTCCTTGCTGAGCCAGGGGCTCCCCGTGGATGACAGCCCCTCTCGACCACCTGGGACAGGTGGTGGGTGTGCAGCAACCCGCCCCGCCCCCGCTTGCTCATGCCTGGTCCGGAGGCCCTCTCTGTTCTCTGTTCTCCATGATCTACTTACGTTGCCCTAACTTGGGTGCACTCATTAATCACCGGTAGGCACTTTCTGACTAGTCTGACCTGGTCCTCTAAAATGGAGATATATTTTGCATAATGCTGTTGGGTTTTAAGTGAGAACAAGGACTCAAACTGTGGCCCAATTCTCTTAAAAATGTGACCCAGAAGTTTATAGAAGTCCAAGTTGTATGGAAACTTACGCTACGCTTCCTTTATCATTTGCCTGCTGACGTTCCTAAGCAGGAGTTGTCTCCAGATGGCTTCCAACTGGGTTTCTACCTGCTGTGAACCAGAGTCCAGTGACCAAAACTGCATTAGACAGCTGGGGGAAAAAGAACTCACTTTTTGGCTGATTGTTTTTATTATTTGTCTCTTTAACTCAGTTTGGATATATTTTAATAATGAGATCAGGATTGACAGTTGGCTCTGAAATTCTAGTACAGAGTTGAACAGTTGTGGAACAGAAAATTTGCAGGTAACAAAATGTGTAAAGCATTTCAATCTGCTATAATTTGCTTATTATTCTTTGTAATTTGTCATTATATTCTTTGTAGATGATAGTGATCTCACAAAAACACATACGTTTTCTAACTAAATTTGTGCCCAGATATAAACTACACTTAAAACTGCAAATGTTTACTTCATACATTTCAAATTATATATAACCCTAAATGTATTTCCTTGAAATGTGGGGTGATTAGCTCACTTTTCTTTGTGGTCCTGTGATTCTCTTTTCCTGAAGGTTATCCTAACAACCTTTCAATTTCTTAATACTATCTTTCCATTTACTTGGGGAAAAGTCATAGTTTGACCTGAAGCTTTCCCTTCCCCCTAAGTTTTGAATGGAACAAGCAAACTATTCCCTGAATTACCATCTCATCTAGTTACTGTTTGGAATATCACTGGAAAGATGCGTATGCCAAGGGAGAGGCAGGTTGTATGATCTGATCTGAGTCTGTCATTCTGGTCAAGATTTTAGATCTTGGAGTCTGTTTCTGACAGAGCATCCAAAATTGAGTAGTTCATTTCATAGTAGAGTGTATTTGTGTACTCGGAGAGCAGACTTCATATTAACTACAGGCATTGTTCCAGTTACTACTTTTGTGACAGTGATCACTACATAATTGTGTGGAGCCACCATTTGCTCCTGTAACCAATTATAATTTAAAAAGTGCTACATTCTCCACATCTGCCTCCATGTGCCTCCAAGGGATTAGATTACTTACTTTGGACCAACAGGACCATTGGAACTATTGGAGGTACCTTCAGCATGGCTATTTCTTTGAATGTTATACCCACTTGTCTGTGTACTTTTTAAAAAATAAGAAAAGATATCTCTGTATTGTCTTTTCTAAAAAAACTTTTTTTTGTTATGGTTTTATATTAGTTTACTATCAGGTATAACAAACTACCACAGATTTAGGGGATTAACCAACACACATTTTTTTATCTCATCAGTTCTGTGGTTTAGGAGCTAGTTGGGCACAGGGCCACTAGGCTCCTCGAGGCTGCAGTCCAGTATCGGCTGGCTGTGTTTTCATCTGGACACTCAGCTGGGTAGGGACTGGATCCCACTCCCAGGGTCAATGGCAGCACACAGTTCCTTTCTGTTGGAGGATTCAGGGAAGCTGGCTTCGTCAAGGCCAGCAAAGGAAAGAGAGACTCCAGAGTAAATCAGCTAGCAAGAGGGAATCTTATATAATGTAATGTGACCATGGGGGAGACACCCATCACTTTGGCCATATCCAGTTAGTTGGAAGCAAGTCATAGATCCTGCCCACACTCAAGGGAAGGAGTTCCGTAAGGACTTGAACCAGGACGCTGAGATCACAGGGGCCACCTTATAGTCCATCTACCACAACACTGCATCTATATTGATGTTTCTTTACATGAATGATGAAGGATATTCAGGATCTCAACATAGTAATATATGAAGGCCTTGCCTTGGTGGATGATATACATGCTTTTGCCCAAAGGTTTGTCCAGATTAGAGAAGGGTTCAAAGCAAAAATGATAGGCTCTTTTAATGCATGGCTGAGTGCATGAATTCACTGCAGTGCCTGACCTGTGGTGGCGCAGTGGATAAAAATATTGACCTGGAATGGTGAAGTCGCTATGGGCTTGCCTGGTCAAAGCACATATAGAAGTTGATGCTTCCTGTTCCTCCCCCCTTCTCTCTCTCTCTCTCTCTCTCTCTCTCTCACTCACTCTGTCTCTCCTCTCTCTCTCTCTCTCTCTCTCCCTCTCTCTAAAATAAATAATTTTTTTAAAGAGAGAAAATCTTTAGGCCCTGGCTGGTTTGCTCAGTGGTAGAGTGTCAGACCATTGTGTGGATATCCCGGTTTGATTCCCAGCTAGGGTACACAGAAAAAGTGCCCACCTGCTTCTCCACCTCTCCCCCTCTCATCTCTCTCTCTCTCTCTCTCTCTCTCTCTCTCCTTCTCTCCCCTTTTACAGCCATGCCTCAACTGGAGCAAGTTGGCCCCAGGCACTAAGGATGGCCCCATGGCCTCTGCCTCAGATGCTAAAAAGAGCTCAGTTGCTGAGCAACAGAGCATCACCAAGATGGGTAGGGTATCACACCCTAGAGGGCTTGCTGAGTGGATCCCAGTCACAGTGTGTGCGGGAGTCTATCTCTGCTTCCTCTCCTCTCACTGAATAAAATAAGAAAGAATGAATGGAAGAAATCACTGCATCTTTAACAAGTGATTATCTTTTGTTCTCAAAGAATGCAGCACTTTGGTAGCTGAAATTGTATAACTATATAGACAGTGAAGTATACACAGCCCTTTGTTTTTTTTTTGAAATAACATACTTGTACCACACTGCAGTGATGCATCATTTTACTCTGGCTGCTTATTCATTGATACAATAACTGTTTAATCAACTTGGGAAAATATTTTTAGGAAGTTGAATGAAATTTTCATTATGAAAATGTATTGTTTTTCCCCTACAATATTTTTAAATTTGCAAATGTATACATTCTATAGTTGTGTTTATTACTTTATGTCTACTCTAAACATAAGGAATACTATGATCTTTTAATATCATTTATGATGGTATTGAAATGATTAAACACAAAGTGAAACACAATGTACTTAATATCTACTAAACAAATTAAAATCCTATAAATGTAGATATTTAAACCTTTGCCAGAGAACAAAATTTAACCATCAGTAAATTATTTGTTGATTATTTACTATATATACAAAACTGGTTAAAATGGATTTCCCCCAGAGAGTTGAATTTCCAAGGTGCTATTAAATATGCATATTCCAATTGTTAAAAGATAGTAATTCCCCAAGTTTAACTTCCAAATAGAAAAAGAAAAATAACACATAATTAACACTCACCATTGGGACTAGATATTAGGAAATTCTGCTTTCTCCATTATGAAGTGAAGCCCCCTCACCACCGTCCCATTAATTACTATTTAGCAACATAGAAAAACATAGTGTGGTATTAATATTGTTTGTCTAGAGTAAACACTACTTTAGAATTTTTTTTATATAGAACATTCGCTAGGTATGTGGTTTCAATGGATTTTTTAAAAATACAATGTGAAGTTCATGGTCCTTGCCTTGAAAGGAGACAAATACGATAGGTGCACTTTCTATCTCCTATGAAGTAGCTCCGACTATGTGACCAGATTTTCACAACGTTCTTCAAACAAGGGAGAAGATATGGACACGGGGTACATGAAAACATGCTGTGTTGCTTACTACACTGCTTAGCAAACCATGTTCTACAATGTTTAAAGCACACCCTGGTGCCTCCAATATATCCTGGCTGCCCCTCCTTTTCCCATGTCAGGCTCATGACAATGAGCTGCAACATGGAATTAAAAATGAGAGAGTGGGAGGCATGGAGTGGGTTGCATGCAAAGTGGTGGGGGAAATGGATTTTGTGCATACGGGAATTGATGGCTACACTGAAAGCCAAGGTCACATTTTAATATGGAATTGAAATCCAACATGAGTTAAGTAAAAAATTAATTAGAGAGCCTCACCAATACACTTAAGATGGCAGAAGAAAGAATCAGTGAACTTAAAGATGGACTAATAGAAATTATAAAAGCTGAGAAACAAAGTGAAAACTTGGAAGAGAAATGACCTGTGTGCCACCATTAAACACACACTTGTTGATACATGGAGAGTTAAAAAAAAAAAAAGGAAAAAGAGGAAGAAAAATCCAGAAATATGACTGCAAACATCAAATCTACATATAAAAATTAATCTAAAAATCTGTTTCCATTCTATAAATTTAAAAAATGAAGCAGATAGACTATTAAACACATCACAGTGAAACTGGAAAAACAAATGGAAACTCATGGCAGTAGCAGGAGAAATCTCGCTCTTTGAAGGCAAGCATCCAGAATAAGGTGAGTTACTAAAATCCCGTCAAAAACAATAAAGGAAAGGCTATGGATGACATTTTTAAAGAAGTAAAATAAAAGAAAATGTCAACCAAAGATTCCATGTCTAGCAAATCTATTCTTCAAAACTTAGGGCAAAATCAAGATATTCCCAGAGAAACAAAGACAGAGATAATTGGCTGCATACAGTCTCACTAACAAAAATTACTAAACAGAACTCTCAGACCTGAAGGAAAGCTTGGTTCTTAGATTTAAGTGCTGGGTTGATTTTTTTTTAAAGAATGTGTGTGTATAGCATGTTTCATATGTTTCTGTGCAGGTGACCTTTATTAACTTCAGAGATAAAAATGTTAGAAATTATTAAAAACATTAAAAGTTTAACTGTTTCAATTTGTTTAATATTTATTTAGCTTTAAAACTTGAGTAATTATTAAATTCTGAGACTTTGTTGCTGAATATAGTAAAGAGTAATGAAATAAAAATTTTTAATGTTTTCAAAATACACACAGCTAAATTAGCATAAAAGAAATTCAAGTTCTACGTCTTGCTTCATGCAAAGCAAAAACATATGGAGCCAAGATGGTGTTGCATATGAAAGGCATTCAGAGTAAAAATACCTGAGAATTACCCAAACTTCCAGGGACAACCCCAGATTTTTAGTTATGAGCTGAAAAAACTCAAATACGATCTTAAAGGATCCAGAGATTATCTGAGACCAGTGGACTGAACAAAAAGTGGAACAAGGTATATCTCTAACAGAAGTGAGAGGCTGTGGTTTTGGAAGGCTCAGAGAAGGGTAGAGATGTCTTTGGGGCTGGATGGGGGAGGGGCAGAGTTTCAACCCCCTCCTCTTAAGGCCTCCTCTCTGCCTCAGCAACCCTTTGTGACCAGACCACAGCTCAGTGATGCTGTCCTGGGCATTTAGGCCACGAGCCCCCCCCCCCCCCCCCCAGTGCTCAGTTGCCTGAAGGCAGCATTGCGATTCAGATGATGGAGAACCCTCTCTTTTCTCTGAAGAGCATTATTGCTACCTGTAAGAGCTTCCAATTTGGGTTAATTGACTCCAGTGTTGCCATTCTGTGTGCACTGCTGCTACTCTATTTACTCTCCTGGGTCAACGGTAATCCATCTTCACCACCAGCTAGGAGACATAGAAACATCAGGGAGGTAAGGGACCCTTGGCCCAGACCCAACACAGGTTATCTTTTTTCTACTCTTATTTCCACCTCTCTGCATGACCTAGAGAGACTCCTGAGATGGGAGATAGAACAACTGTTCTCTGGAAAGACTAGAACATCATCCTCTAGGAACAAGCCTGGTCGGGCAGGGGTTAGATAGAGTAGGTATTTTGAATATCAGAGAAAATTCAGAAATGTTCATCCAGGAGTCCAGGTGTGGGAGGGCTGTAGGAACCAGTGGCCAAATGTTACTGGAACAAACCTGGTTCAGGGCCATTCATCACAATCAAAGAGATGCACCAGACTGAGTTTATAAGAGTATCTTGAATTCAGAAACACCAGTACCCTCAGACGGCAGGGGAGTCCTGTCAAACAAAGCTGCCTTATGATTCTCTTGCTGTTGCCAGTTAATAAGGTTCAGGGGGAAAAGGAAACAAAGTTAAAGCCCGTGTAGTTAGTCACGTAACAAGGTGTGGGAGCTGGGGGTTCAGCTGCAAAAATGTCTCCTCTTCAAGTTCTCCTGATATAACGCATGTCCAGTCAGCATGGTCCTATGTAGTGCCCTCGGTAACTCTTCAAGGCAGCCGGGGCAGGTGTCTCCCAGGAACAGTGAGTGGTACCTGACGCCTTTGAGACCATTTGCCTCTGGGAATTAACTGTGAAAAAACTCCCTGTTTTCTTGAGATACAAAGTCAAGATTTAAGATTGGTGAACTAAATTTCAAATTAATTTATAGGCCTTGACTTTTCAAGTAAATCCTGTGGCTAGGCTTTACAAATAACTTTTGTGATCTAATCTCCCCTAATTGGTAGGTCCCTCCCCAATGTAAGCTTTCCTGACAGTGCTGCAAAAGTAAACTTTTCACTACATTTCAAAGTAAAGGCCAAGAAGCCATGAAGAGAAAATAGCAAGCAGATTAACTATTTCCTAAACCTTACAATCCCCTATTCATTACAACTGATAAGCTCTGATTATTGAAGTCAAATATTTAACTTTTAAGCTTCCCTATCACAAAAACTCAATGATAAGAACTGGATCTCTGTGGGGACAGACCCAAAGCCCTGGTTCACCGGCTGCCTTCCCACAGCAGGTGTCTCTGGCCACCCTCTCCTCTGCTGGGGCTGATCCCCAGGGCAGAGCAGAGACCCCGGGAGCCTGTGAGTGGAGGATGGGTGGGGTGGTGGCCTCAGGAAGCAGAGTCCTATCTGAGGGAGCACAGATGGGCCTGGAGGTCAGACTTGAGTAGAGGAACAGAGACAGGAGAAATGTACGGTCAGCCTCATATAGAAAAATCTTTCTTTACCTTTTCACAGAAGAAAAAACAGAAATACTATTAATCTACTTCAAAACTAAAGGAACAAACACCAAGCCTTGGCCACTGGGTTCAGTGGTAGAACGTCAACCCGGTGTGTGGATGTCCTGGGTTCTATTCCCTGTCAGGGAACAAAGGAGAAGCAACCATCTGCTTCTCCACCACATCGCCTTCCATTCTGTCTCTGTCTCTGTCTCTTTCTCTCCTTTCGCCTCCCTCAGCCATGGCTCCATTGGTTGGAGCACATCAGCCCCGTGCTCTCAGGATGGTTCCATGGAGCCTCCCACTCAGGTGCTAAACCTAGTTCAGTTGTGAGCACAGCCACAGATGGGCAGACCATTGGCACCTGATAGATGTTTCCAGGTGAACTCAAATGGGACGCATGTGGGAATCTGTCTTTCTAATTCCCCTCTGCTCACTTGGAAAAAGAAAAAAGAGGTAATAGGAGAAACAGGGAGTCCCATTAGTTAAAGGTAGAAAATCATATTGTTCATGAGCATGGAGTGTCCGCAGCTTGTCTGGAGAGAAGAAAGAGGAGAGGGAGGATGGGGTGCTACTCCTCGTTAACTCTTATCTCTCAGCTTCCAGGGGAGACCAGGTGCAGGAGAAGCAGCAGGAAAAATAATGAAGCTTTGAAAGGTGAGCTTCTGTCCCTCAGCCCTACACCTGAGAGTTTGCCTCCACCTCTCCTGTACCTGAGGCCCAAGGCCAGGTCCCCAAGGACAACAGCTGCAAAGTCCGTCCCTCAGGACACAGAGCCCTCAGTACTGGATTCTCCTGGGCAGAAAGAACCCTGATTTCCCCAGACCCCGGCTTGGAATGAAGCCTAGAGGCCTGGAAATGGGTGTTTCCCTACAGGGGTGTCCCAGTAGGGGCCTCTGGGCTGTCCTGCATCAACATTGTTTACCCTCTCTCAGATTCCACTGTGAGGTAAACCCTGCACCCATCCTAACTCCCCAGTGGGGAAGAAGTGAGGCCACACGCGGGAGTGGATTGAGAGCACTTTGTAAATGACACAACTGCCCTGTCATGAGCTTTGTCATCACTGTCAGGGATCATGTGACCTGGACCCTGAGCTTGGGCTCCAGGGTCCACTCTCCCACGCATCTGCCCTGAAGGGCCATTTGCACTCAGGCCCCGGTAAGACCCCAGACCAGCTTCACCATGTGACCTGTCTCCTGATTTCCAGCCTGCAGAGATTGCCTGCTAGAACTGGAAGAGGTTCGGAACCTGATGTCCATTCTTGGAATGTAAAGGACCTTCCCCTTCTATCCTTGGTCCTCCTCCCTTCCAAACCTACCATGTGTCCCCAGGGCTGCAGGCAGCCTTAGACTGACCTGGGGGAAGTGGTGGAGGTGAGAGGCAAATGGGAGGGGGTGTGGCTAGAGCCCTGGGGTGAGCACTAGGAGGTCCGTTAGGGGTCCGTGGGTGACCCTGGGCCCCAGATGCCCACCCCTGCAGAGCCTCCAGGCCCTCCTAGACCCTCTGCCCTTGGCTGCAGCCTGTGCCTCTGTCTCCTGCAGCCACCTGGGGAGGCCTCCTGACAGGGACAGCTCTTGTCAGCACTCAGATCAAGACCTTCCCGGTGAGGCATACACAAAAGGGCCCGAGGTAGCCCGCGGTATCTGCCCGGTGCCTGTGAAAGAGGCCGTGCCCCTCGTATCCCCGGTGGCTTCCCCAGCTCCTCCTACCCTGTGTCCTCTACCTCTGTCCTCCACCTGCTCAACAGACCAGTGTAACTTGGAGGGAATGCCCCTGGGCACTGAGGTGACAAGCCCACGTCCAGAGAACACCTGTCCAGAGAACACCTTTCTTCTGTCTCCCATACCGGCCACCTCAGCTGGCTGCTCAGCCTGTCCCACTAAGTCCCTGTCCTGGTCGAGGGTGACTAGCAAGGCCTTTTTCTTCCCCTCCTCATCACAGCCTGAGTCCCAGCAAGAGCACCCATCCAGCCACCCACCCCTGGCCTCATTCTGGGAAGACCCCACAGACAAGCAGGTAGAGACTGGTAGCCTCTCCTTTGTCCACCATGAAGTCCAGAAGCTGCTGGAGATGCTGCTCACCAAGAGAGCACAACTGAAGGTGTGAGAGGAGAAAGAAAAGAAGGGGCCATTTTCAAATCCTAAGAGCGTGGACAGCCACCTGAACTCTTTGGGGAACATGTGGAAATTGCTGGGTGCTGAGCAGGACACCATGACCTCCCTGCCCTTCTGGAGCATGAAGGGCAAACAAGAGCCGGTGCCTGGTGCTCAGCTGTCCTCACATCTCAAGTTCCTGGGCGACCATCTACAGCAGAGATGGAGCCAGCTTTTCTGGGGCCTCCCCTCTCTGCACAGCGAGTCCCTGGTGGCTACATTCTGGGCGTCCAAAGACTCTTTTTCCCTAGAGCCTATTTCAATGGCATTCAATGGACTGTGTAACAATGTTCCAGTTCCAGTTCCACGTCAGCCTGGAACATCTTCAGGTCTTTCCCAGGCCCCAGCCTTGCTGCCCCCTGAGGCCCAACCACAACCATTCAATGGACACTTGACGCAATCCCAACCCCCACCTCCAGCTAAGATCCAGACCCAGACCCATCTCATATCCTCCCCTCCAATCCGACCACCTTCTTCTGCGCCCCAGATGAGAACCTCTGGGGTATCTTGCCGTACACCCCAGAATAAAGCACAGGTATTTGTCCCAATAAAAAATCAGCATCTGGAACCACCCTCGCTGAAGAAACAACTGCAAAGGGTGAAGGAGTCACCCTCTGTCACCGGAACAACTCAGGGAGGTTTTAGACACCCCACTCCCAACCTTCCCCAGGGTGCCGGGGCTTCCCATGGCCACAGGTCAGTGTCCATTCCTCACAGAGAGTGGAACAGCCCTCATCATCAGAAGCAACATCTTCAGAAGAGGATCTTCAAGGACAAACAGCAGGATGGCCCGGACTTCAGAGTCCAGGTGTCTCTGAAACTGATGCAGGCCCAGGGCCAGTGCCCAGGGGTGAGTCAGGTACAGGACTCACAGAAGATGGAGCCCAGTATCCAGAGAAGGTCTCACATGAAGAACCAACCAGGGCAGGTCCTCAGCAGGGGTCTACGGCAATGTGAGGGGATGACCCTGAAAGGTCCCACCAGAGGCCCAGCCAACTTCGCAGTGGAGTTTCTGGAAATAAACTCCAACAAGTCAGAGCGTCACGGGAAGCCTCCAAAGAGTGACCCTGGAACTTGCTTACACAGAGACCCAAATAAGAAACCTCTAGAAGCACTCTTACAGGCCCATTTGGGCAGGAAGTTAGAACAGATGACACAGGGTTTGATCCCTGTGAGGGTGCGCCGATCCTGGCTTACTGCCAATCACACTTTTCCCATTCTCCACACTCACAGGGAAACTGAAGCATCTTTGAAGAGTCGGGGACACTACGTTAACACCTCCTGTGAGCTTTCCTTCCTCGATCCACCTGTTAGACAGATTCTGGAATCACATATAATAAGGTTTCGGGTGGGACGTAACTGGGGTCTTCCTTTCCAGGCCATTGGTCCCCTAAAGCTCGAGCTACATGAGGCTCAACATCTGCCCCTTCCACTGTCCCACTCCTCTTCTCCAGATGTCTGTGTGTCTGGGGTCCACTCAAAATCCAACTTCACCAAGCTCTTGGAAAAACCTCCTCAGCCCTTATGGGGAGAGAAGGTGATAACCACTGAGTCATTTCTCACCTGGGCAGGGCCCCTCCCCACCACCTCACCTGAGGTTGAGGAAATCCAGAAAGCCACAGGAGGGACACCTTCTGGTTATGGCCACGGGCCCTTAGAGGCCCTTCTGACTGGACAGCAGAACAGGCCACCTTCTCAGTCCCTTACATTCGACCTCATGGGAAAAACCTAGCAGACTGGGGCTGTCGTGGAGGGTGAGGAAAGGAGTCGGGGATCAAAGCCAAGCTCAGCAGTAGCTAAAAATGAGCCACAGGAGGGAAGAGGGGCTCAGAATTCAGAAGACCCCCGCCATAGGGCATCAGTACTGGAAGGGAACTTAGGGTCCCAATTGTCAGGGGCTGATGAGGCCAGGGATGCTGTGCATGCTGAGGAGACCCCTCCTTGGGAAGTCACTGTTAGTCCAGGTGTGCTGGCTTCTCCCAGAAATATGAATATGGGTATGAGGGGGTCAGGGTGTCCAGGGCCCCGTGAAAGCTCCTCACCACCTACAAAGGCAGTGGCCCGAGACTCAGAAGAGCTATACCGGAAAACAATGATTTCCACTAAGGTGGAGCCCCAAGGGAAGGTAGAATCAGAGAACCAGCTTCAAGGCCGGGCCGCGGGCGTGCTCCTTCCAGACAATCACACTGAAGTCCTCCTGCAAGATTATGCCACCGGCGTGCTCTTCAGTGACTCTGGCACCAGCATGCTCCTCTAAGACCCTCAAACTGATGTGCTTCTCGCTGCAGACATCTTGGCTGCTCACAGTTCACTGACCAGTTCCCCGAGGGAGAGTACCAGTGTGGACGTGCCAGCTGCCCAAGTGCCACATGACCTCATATGGAATGCACAGAGCAGTCAGGGGCAGCAGGTGCCCTGGGTATCAAAGTTAAATGCCCATGTGAGAGCCAAAGCAAGATGTCTCTTCCCCCTGATAAGAGGGAGGATTATAAGAGATCCAGCCCAGGAGAACACAAAGAAGGCCAGGCTGTGGTGACAGCTGTCAGACAGATCCTGGTGGAGAAATTAGGACTTCACCAAGAACTTCATGCCAAAGAGTCACATCAGCACAACACACAGTTCCAGGCCCCAGTAAGTGGGTGTTCCTCTTACCACAAGGCTCTCTCTTCTCTACAGCAAAGAAGAGTGATGGAAGATATGGCCTATACTCACCAAATCATGCCCAATGGCCACAAAAATATTCCTAACAGGAGTGGGTCGACCAGAGACAGGATCAGCAAGTGGCCCTTCTCACCCACAAAGCCAGGGTTTCCAGGTAGACTCTCCCAACATGGGCTGAAGGTAGCAGAGGTCTCAGACCACCTACATCGTTACCCTACATGCTGTCCCTCCTCTGGTCAACCAGGGTGTGCCTTTCACGTCTCCTCCGGTAAGAGTGTTTTCTCCAAAACAACACAGGAGCTTAACAGGCAGGAACATGCTTATCCTGGTAGCACACCTTCTCATTTCTAATGCTTTCTCCTACCAGAAATGTAATTGTTTCTATGAATAAAAATTCTTGCTCATGAGAGCTGGTGGCCTCTGTCTGTGCCTGCAGGGGAAAGAGAAGTGATCAGGGTCCACTCTTCATGAGCCCCTGCTTTGTCTTCCAGAAGGAATGGGGCCATGGGGAGAGTGACCACAGTAAGGAGTGCCCACCCTCACCCGCTTTCCTCCCACACTTTGTTTCTATAATTGATCATTATTGCAAACTAGAGAAATTGGGAGTCATCGAGATGAACAAAACTACAAGATCCCACCAGGATCTGGCTCAGCCCGGCCTCTCCTTTCTACCTTCTCTCTGCCTTGAACTTGTGGGCTGTAGGGGAGGGATTTCCAGATGATGAAATACTCTCAGTCTCCAGGAAGGGACACGGAGTGGGGAGGGGACTTTGCGGGTGGTGCTGGCCCTGAGTCCAGAGGTGGGAGGGCTCTTCTTACCCTGGCTCTCTTGCTGGGAACAGGTGACACCTGCCCCATGACCCTCCTACACCCTCATGAAGCTGGGATGGAGACAGGGTGGTCAATGCCTGTTCTCTGGTGTCTCCTCCCTCTGCCTTTCTCATGCTCTGGAGAAGCAGCGGGGACTAGCACAGCACTCCTGGCTCTGAGCCTGTGCTGGTGGGAGCACAGGGGCCATAAGCACTTTCCAAAGGCTGCACTCTGGTGACAGGACATACGTATTTCTTGCTGCTGAAAAGCAACTCCTTGTCCTTGCCTTGCTAATATCCATCTCCGAGAGCTGCCAATCTTGTCCTTGGTTGCATCTCGTGAAATATCTGTCAGGACAAACTTGTCACTGCACTTTCTCCTAGAGAGCCAAGCTGACGATAGGCTCTTTGGCCTTTTTATTTCAATGAGAAACGTGCTCCTCTTCTGCATGATTAACAGATTTTTAAATATCTGTTTACCTTGTTCCCTTTCAATGTAACTGAATTGCAAAACGGTGGAATATATATGACTGTTGACTGGAACTCTATTGAATTGTACTTGTTTTGTACTGTAGCTTATGCAGAGAACTCCAATGATCAGAACAAACGGGGGCCAAGTTAGGAAAAATTTATACTGCAAATCCTTTACAAAGAGTGAAATCTCCTGTTTATGGTGACGATTTTAAAAGGACTGAACTGAGTGATTACAATTTAGTTTTTTTAATTAATGTTGACAGGATAAGACAAACGTACATCAAGAATAGCTCTTTGCTGTGACGTGGGAATGTGTTCTCCCTCACTAACAATTCAAGGTTCAATAAGCTGAGCAAAACTACAATGAGTGTTGTGTACAGAAGCAGCGTTCCCATCAGTCAGCACACATGCATTTCGTACATTGCCTCAGATGATCTGTGTGTCCAATTCCACATCGTAAACGTGCACTTACACCTGAGAGCAATCAATAGGATTCTCTCTATTTAAAGAACACTGTCTCTATTTGCAGACTTCATGGTCACTGAATCACACCATGAGCTGATCTCAGCACAGGAGGCACCAGCACACAGACAGCCACACAGATCAGCTGGCAGGGCACATGGTCTCAGATGGGGCACTCTGAACACAAGTAGACAGAGCAGGCTTCTTGGTGAAGACCTCACAGAAGAAGCAAGGTGTGAGGCACCAACAAAGCCTTCATCTCCTGTAGATCTGTGGGCACTAAACTTCTGAGACAGCACATGGGCCCCTGTCTAGGATCCACCTCCCCGGGTTTCAAGGCTTCCCTCAGACAACCCACATGGACAAGGTGCTCCGCTTGGTGCCTGGCATTTCATCACCACCCCGTCAATGCTCATTTCTGTCCTAAGTGCTGTCTACAGCCTACCTAGGCCTCGGTTCCTGCGCTGTGTAGTCCCGTCAGTCATCACACGCCAACAGAGCTCCATAGCACCTTCTCCTTCTATGCACCTCAAAGGCAGAGCTTCCATGCCAGTCCAACTAAAGTGCTTGGAGAGTCTGGACTGCCGTCCTTTCATTGACCAGTGGGCCAAGGCCATCTGCTCTCCTTCCAGTGGCATGTGTGCATCTTCTTCTTGGAGGCACGGCCTCCATGTGAGCATAACCAGTCCCCAGCCCTGCAGCTCCCTTTCTTCCACCAAGTGGTTTGGGAAGTCTGAGCTCTGATGTCATCGCGCCCTGGGGTGGCCTCTGCATACTTCGGTCAGTAGGGAGAGAGTTCTCAATAGGCCCCTCAAGCTCCAGGCAGAAGCAGGTGCATAAACATCTTTCTATGCTGGTGCTGGGCTCACCCTTTCTGACCTCCTGGTTAGGCCATGAACCCCAACTGCAGAAACTGTTAGTGTTGACAAATTACTTCTCAAGGTGGGCAGGGGGGTGTAAGTGCAACCCACCAATGAAGCTGGGGCAGGGAGAGAGGGTTTCTGGAAGTCAGAGCAGGTTGCACTGGCAGGTGGCAGCCCAGCTCGCAGCTGTGCCTGGCCCTTGTCATTATGACAAACATGTGCAGCCAGGCCAGGCCAGCAGCCTCCAGTGTTGTCCAAGGCAGACAGTCCTGGCATTGGCAGCCCAAGGTCTCCTGCTTGAGGGTCATGCCTGCGGGGCAGTCCAGATCCACCTCGTTCTCCACCGTGTGTGTCCCAGGTGGGTGGCGCTCAGCATTGAGCTCTTGCGCCCAGAACTGTGGTGATCGCCGCTGCATGGCCTTGTGTGCCAGGTAGCTGGCCCAGCCTGGGTGCAGGTGCCCGGGGGTGGGGTGGGGTGTTTGAGCAGGGGTGATGCATAAGCAGCTCTCCATATGTCCTTGTGGCGCTGCTTGTGAAGGCGCACATACCTGAGATCCTGCCCTTAATCCAGGTGCTTTATGACTCTGGGCATCCGCGCCATGTTACCAGGGAACACTCCTGTTCCTCTGAAACTCTAAGTCTTCTCCCCCAAGGCTAACGACATCAGGGCCTAACTGTACAGGGAAGAGTTCTCCTAGATGTGGCTGAGCACGTGCATCCATCGCCGCCCAGTGAGCACACCCAGCGCCATCACGAACACGGACTGACCTGCCACAACCTGAACCCCACGCCTGCCGCTAGGGTCCGCTCAGGCAGTGCTTTCAGCGCTCTGCAAACTCCCCCACCCCCACTCCCGCCTCTGGGTTGCTTGTATTTTTTTTTAGCAAGATTCACCTACTGTGAATCTTATAAACACTTTACCATTTCTACGTACAAACAGAGATGATGATTAAAACTAAGATAATGGACAAAATGACAAAAACAAATCTGCTTTGTTTTCAATATTTTTCACATGAAAACATATTGCTGAAAATGAAGTCATTTTTAATCAGCAGGTAAAAGACTCTCTACATGAGATTCAGGATATG
This sequence comes from Saccopteryx leptura, assembly GCF_036850995.1. Taxonomy (NCBI): domain Eukaryota; kingdom Metazoa; phylum Chordata; class Mammalia; order Chiroptera; family Emballonuridae; genus Saccopteryx; species Saccopteryx leptura. The sequence goes on along the minus strand of NC_089504.1, from coordinate 98,169,608 downwards.
TTACAATTTGGTTTCAAAATTGATTTCTATTTAGAATGTCTCACACTCATTTCAATAAATACGGGATCGCCAATGTGGTGTGGAAAGCAGTGATTAATTCTGCGATGACTTTTTACTGAAGAACCTGCCTGAAGTTTCCCAGTAATGCTTGTTTTGTTTTGTTTTTTATTAAATTTATTGGGATGATATTAGTTTCAAGTGTATTATAATTCTATAATACTGCATCTGTATATTGCATTGTATGCTCCCTACCCAAAGTCTAGTCAGTCTCCCTCCATCACCATCTGACCCCTCTACCTTCTTCATCCTCTCCAACCCCTGTTCCCTCTGGTGACCATCATACATTTTGTCTGTGTATATGAATCTGTTTGTTCTGTTTGTTCATTGTTGCTTTCTGTTTTACATCTCACATGAGTGAAATCATATGGTTCTTGTCCTTTTCTGACTTATTTTGCTTAGCATGATAGGTCCCTCTATGTTGACACAAATGGCAGTATGTCATCTTTTCTTATGGCTGAGTAGTATTCCACAGTATATGTGTACCACCTCTTCTTTATCCAACCATCTATCATAGGACACTTTCATTCTTTCTGTGTCTCAGCTACCGTAAATAATGCTGCAGTGAATGTGGGAGTACATATATCTTTATGAATAAACATTTCCAAACTTCTTTGGTTAGATACCCAGAAGAAGGATTTCTGGGTTATAAGGTAAATCTATTCTTAACTTTTATAAGGAACTCCATACTGATTTCCATAGTGGCTGTACAAATTTACATTCCCACCAGCTGTGTATATGGGTTCCTTTTTCTCCACAACCTCTCTAGCACTTATTTCTTGTCTCATTGATAACAGCCATTCTAACAGATATGAGATGGTGGAGTTGTGGTTTTGTTTGCACTTCCCTTATATATAGGGAGGTTGAACATTTTTTCATATAGATCTAAGATTTTATTTTTTAAATTATATTTTAGAAAGAAAAGATAAAGAAAAGGGGGGTAGGAGTGGGGAACATCAAGTCCCATAAGTGCCTTGACTTGGCAAGCCCAGGGTTTCAAACTGGTGACCTCAGCATTCCAGGTTGATGTTTTATCCCCTGCGCTACCTCAGGTCAGTCTCTTCTGCACTTTTTTTTTTAATGAGATTTTTGTGTGTGTGTGTATATTTTTCTGAAGCTGGAAACGGGGAGAGACAGTCAGACAGACTCCTGCATGCGCCCAACTGGGATCCACCCTGCACGCTCACCAGGGACGAAGCTCTGCCCACCAGGGGGCGATGCTCTTCCCCTCCGGGGCGTCGCTCTGCCGCGACCAGAGCCACTCTAGCGCCTGGGGCAGAGGCCAAGGAGCCATCCCCAGCGCCCGGGCCATCTTTGCTCCAATGGAGCCTTGGCTGCGGGAGGTGAAGAGAGAGACAGAGAGGAAGGGGGGGTGGAGAAGCAAATGGGCGCTTCTCCTATGTGCCCTGGCCGGGAATCGAACCCGGATCCCCCACACGCCAGGCCGATGCTCTACCGCTGAGCCAACTGGCCAGGGCCTGCACATTTTTTAAACAGACTTTTTCTGTTGTTGAGATTCACCGATTTTTGGAAGTATTGATTACAAATATCCTCTTCCACTTGTTTGTTTGCCTTTTGGTTTTGTTGATGGTTTATTTTGCTGTGCAGCAGCTTTTTAGGTTAATGTGGTTCCATTCATTTAGTTTTGCTTCCACTTCCCTTACCTTTTGGGTCAAGTTTATAAAATCCTCTCTTAGATCAAAGTTCCTAGTTGTAGTACCTACATTTTCTTTTATGTATTGTATTGTTTCAGGTCTTATATTCTTTAATTGATTTTGAGTTGATTTTGTTTATCATGCCAAGTAGCAGTGTAGTTTCATTCTTTGCATGCGGCTTTCATTTTCCTAGCTTCATATATTGAAGAAACTCTTCTTTCTCCATTGCCTGTTTCTGGCTTGTCAAAAATCAGTGGCCTGTGTACATGTGGGTTTATTTCTGGACTTCCAGTTGTGTTCCACTGCTCTGTCTGTTCCTCTACCAGTACCATATGGTTTTTATTATTGTCACTTTGTAGTACAATTTAAAGTCAAGAATTATGATAACTCTAGCTTCGTTTTTTTTTTCTTATGATTGCTTTGGCCATTTTGGGTCTTTTGTGGTTTAATACAAATCTGATGAATTTTATTCTATTACTTTGAAAAATGCCATTGGGTTTTGATGGGGATTGCATTAACTTTGTACATTGGTTTAGGTAATATGACCATTTTAACTATGTTAATTCTTCCAAATCAAAGACATGGAATAGCTTTCCATTTCTTTCACCGTTGGTCCTTCACTCCATTTATTTTGCTTATTTTTAGGTATTTTATTCATTTGTTGCAATTTCAAATAAAATTGTTTTTTATTTATTTTTATGACATTTCATTGTTATGATATGGAATCCAACAGACTTTTGCACATTGATTTTGTATCCTGCAACTTTACTGTATTTGTTTATCATTTCTAATAGTTTTATGATTCAATCTTTAGGATTTCCTATATATAGAATTATATTATCTGCCAAAAGTGATAATTTTCCTTCTTCTTTCCCAATTTGGATTCTTTTCATGTTTTTTCTTGCCTGACTGCTCTGACTAGGACTTTCAGTACTATGTTGAATAAGAGTGGTGAGAATGGACATCCTTGTCTTGTTCCTGATCTTAGTGAAAAAACCTTCAGTTTCTTACCATTGAGTATATTAACTGAGGAGTTCTCACATATGGCCTTTATTATGTTTAGAAACTTTACTTCTGTACCCATTTTTTTTTTAGTATTTTAATCATAAGTGGATGTTGTATCTTTTCAATGCTTATTCTGTATTTATTGATCTGATTGTATGACTTCTTTTTTTGTAATGTGGTGCATCACATTGATTGATATGCCTGTGTTGACATGTCTTTGCACCCCGGAATGAACCTCACTATGTTGTGATCTATGTCCTTTCATGTACTGTTGTATTCAATTTGCTAGTACTTTTGTTAGGAATTTTACATTTATATCATCAGAGATATTGGTCTGTAATTTTCTTTTTTGTGTATTTCTTTGCCAGGTTTTCATGTCAGGTTTATGTTGCCCTCATAAAATGTGTTGAGTGGCCCTGGATGGTGGCTTAGTGGATAGAGCATCAACCTGAGGAATGTACACCCCAGGTTTGATCCCCAGTCAGGACACACAGGAGAAGTGACCATCTGCTTCTCTGCCCATCCCTCTCCTCCATTTCTCCCTCTTCTGGGTGCTGAGGATAGATCAGTTGGTCCGAGTGTCAGCCTCAGGTGCTGAGGATAGCTTGGTTTATTCTAGCAACCGCTCCATACATGGGGGGTGTGGATCCTGGTTAGGGTAAATATGGGAGTCTGTCTCTATCACCCCTCCTCTAACCAAAAAAAAAAAAAAAGATAAATATAAAAAATAAAAATTATACAGAATCCAGACATGTTTTTAAATACATTGCGTAAAGACTCAATGATCAATATCTTACATATGTGCCAACATTTCTTCCACCTCTCTTCCTGAGAGAGGTGATTAATCAATCATTACATTCTTGTCCTCTAAGTCCAGATGATGCTTTAAGAAGCTACAGTGAACCCACTAGATTTTAAAATAAGTATAAAAGCAATTTTTATTCCTACTGAAAATATACTGCCATGAACTGACTGCATAAAGAAAAAAAATCAGTTCTTTTCAAGTGTCGCATTTTCAGAAAGTTTGAATCTATAGTCTACTGCTAAAAAAACTATATTCTACTGCCAAAAAAAACACAAGAGTCTACTGCTAAAAATAATAGATTTGACCAAAAAAAATTAAAAATTATACAGTTCAGCCTGACCAGGCCGTGGCAGGGTGAATAGAACGTTGGACTGGGATGTGGAGGACCCAGGTTCAAGACCCTGAGGTCGTCAGCTTGAGCACAGGCTCATCTGGTTTGAGCAAAGCTTACCAGCTTGGACCCAGGTCACTGGCTCGAGCAAGGGGTCACTCAGTCTACTGAAGGCCTATAGTCAAGGCCCATATGAGAAAGTAATCAATGAACAACTAAGGTGTCACAACGAAAAACTGATGATTGCTGCTTCTCATCTCTCTCTGTTCCTGTCTGTCTGTCCCTATCTATCCTTCTCTCTGACTCTTTCTCTTTGTCTGTGTAAAACAAAAAATATTATACAGTTCAATCATAAATTTCTTACTTTGAAAAATGGCATGTCTAAGTTTCTGTCTAAAATTTAGTTCACTTTTCTTGTTAAAAATGGTGCAGGGCAACTGTGTGTGAAATTGCTAATTACCTTCCTGCTTGGGAAAGGCCATTGTTATGCTACTGTCTCCTCCCCTTCTGCCAGGATTTTAACCTGACCTTGAAGGTAAATACACTTCATAAACTGGTGTATTTCTTTACATTTTCTCCTATTGTGTGTGTATCTATTTTTATTTATAAAGTACATTTTCTTATTTAAAATCATATAAAACAAAAAATTTGTGTGGCTTTTGGGGAATGGAATGGATTAATTGCATTCCCATTAATTTAAATGGGGAAATTTGATTTGAAACACAAGAAAATTGAAACACGGGCTCAGCCATGAAACAAATTAAACTCATGTGTCAAGGCACCAGTGTATTTCAATGTGTTTGAATATGTCCAAACTTTATCAATAAATAGCAACCCTAGCTGTTTTAGAAAGAGCTAACTAAACCTCATAGGACTGTGCTGTCCCGTATTTCTGTTTTTGTTTTGCTGATAATGAAAATAATATACCCAGAATTCATAACAAGTAAAAGAAAAAAACCACTTAAGATGATTACACATTTTTTACCTCATAAAAAATATGTGTTTATTAAAGAATCGACCAGGAATGCTGAGGCAGCTGGTTTGAAGCCCTGGGCTGGCCTGGTCATGGCACTTATGGGAGTTGATGTTTCCTGCTCCTCCTTCTCACTCTCTCTCTCTATCCTCTCTAAAATGAATAAATAAAATCTTTTTTAAAACTACTGAAAATATGTATGAATGCTGAAAGCAGATGAAGGAAAGGCAAAACCAAAAAATGCCTAAGTATCATAAGATATAATACACGAGATGAATAAATAAGCCACGTTTCAAAAACGACAATTCACTCAAACAGCATTAATTCACTTAGGAATTCAGTAAGTACCACAAGTCTACTACATGAGGTTTCTATCCTTGGGTACCACAAACTTGGTGGCTAACACAGCATGTGTCTGTTATCTGACTTTATAGATCTCGGGTTCAGGAGAGGATGCCTGGAGGCTTCTCCCAGTCTCATGAGCTAAAACCAAGCTTCTGGCTGGTGGGCACTTACCCAGAGATTCCTGCCTTACTTGCCTTTCAGGCTTAATCAGATTGTTGGCAGAATTCAGTTTCATGTGGTTATAGTTTTGAGGTCCCTGACACCTTGCTGGTTGTCACCTAGAAGTCACACTCTGCTCCTATAAGGCACTCATATCT